>NW_015386750.1:323327-339589 GCF_001527695.2 Protobothrops mucrosquamatus
TGTGTGTGTGTGTGTGTGTTGATGGGATTTCTAATGGTTCTGATTGAGTTATTAATGTCTGCCAACTTCCTATCAGTTTCATCCAAATTGTCAAACTGCGCTGAAAGGCTCAAATGGTTCTTTGTTTTGTGACCAGGCATGCCCAAGGTTAACCATGTGGTCTGACTAGAAGGTGTCATGGAAGCTTTTACATTCCATCAGTACAATTCCATAAATTCTAACCTCATGAAATGAAGATTTGGTGGAAGATCATTGACATATTCTGACATTATCTTAGATTGTTTAACAGAAAAAATATAAAGTATTAATTATAATCCTGTCTGTATGCAAATATATTTTATGGTAATACTTGTCCTTTCCATAAAAATAGTTTCTCATTCCTGATAGTGTGCCATCCATGCTCAATAACAGCTTGTATTGCATGAAAGACAGCTGTCCTAAAGCAAAATAAAAAAACAGATTTATAGCATTTCAGTTTTTTCCACACATGAGAAAAAAAGAGGTTTATAAACAATAACAATAATAATTCACAGTTGGGAGGAGAAATATGTTCTAAAAGGTGAGTGGTAATTTAAATAATTTTCAAATAATAGGCTCATAAAATCTGGCCAAGCATGAAGGTTCATCTTTATTAAATATTGAGTCATTCTCCTATTAATGTCCCTATAGTCAGTGCAGCATCAGCATTTCCCATCCTCAAAAGACATCTGATGGACCATTAACTCTCATGCTGGTATTGCAAGAAAGAGAGAGAGAGAGAGAGAGAGAGAGAGAGAGAGAGAGAGAGAGAGAGAGAGAGAGAGAGAGAGAGAGAGAGGCTGAATACAAATGTGTAGAACAAAGAGTTGTTGTTAAAATTTATTGGGTTAGTGAAAATGTTCTCGAACAGTGAGAATGTTGTGGAAAGACATACACAAGTAAATTTTCACAAACAGTTCAAACGATTGTCCTGTTATGTTAGGGGTCGAATGTTCCCGAGATTGAACTTTTAGAGACCCTAAAGTAAACAGGACCTTCGATGTCTTATCGACCCAGATTCGATTCTAACTCCTTCATCACATTTATTTACCCTGACTTTTTTCTTAGCACTTTTAATTGTTTCAGTCTCATTACTTGCAATAGTCAGAAATTTATTTAGAAAACCCTTAATACTGCTCCCTGACATAAGATTGCAAAATGAATTAATATTTAGTTGATGTGGGTTATAGTTATATTGAATAACAGGATTCACTAACATTCCTATTCACCTATTCACCTATTTTTAATGTCAAGGGAGACTGCAAGGGATTGCAGATTAAATGTTTGCAAAGCATTCTCATTTGGTAATCTAATAAAAGAAATCTCAAATATAATATTAAAATTACTTAGGTGAATCCTACTTCATTTTATTATTCCAGTTTCACTAATTGCATATGACAGCCAATGTTGGCTGCTTTTCTTCTTCATGATTTGAAGAAGGCTTGGGAATTGTAAAATTATGTATTAGGTATCCAATAGTGCTGCTGCTCTTTGTACAATGGCTGTTGTAAATTATTCCAAATTAGGCAATACTTTCTAAGTCATAATAGCATTGCATTTTAGTATGCGATCAACAATTGCTACCATTATCAAGTTCTTCCTATTTTTGGTGACCTTCATTTACAAACCTCTCTGCTTTGTAATCTTTTCCAATTCCTTGTCTTCAACATTACTGTATCTTGGAATGTCCAAGGCTTTATTTGGCATTGTATTCTCATTTTTTTTAGTGCTTGTAATACTATTATTTATAGTTTTGTATTTTCACTCTGATGTATCTGTAAGCCTCTAGTATTCTGTTGGATTGTGCCAGGTTAAAAGTCTAATGATTAAACAAACAAAACAAACATGGTTCTTTGCCATGACAGTAAGGTCTGAATTATTTTTGTATGTTCTAATGTTGATCAGTCTGAATAGCAATAGTAATAGTACTTAGACTTATATACCACTTCCCAGTGCTTCACAGCCCTCTCTAAGTGGTTTACAAAGTCAGCATATTGCCCCTAACAATCTAGGTCCTCATTTTACTGACCTCGGAAGGATGGAAGGCTGAGTCAACCTTGAGCCGGTGAGAATCAAACTGCCAAACTGCAGGCAGCAGAAGTAGCCTGCAGTACTGCATTCTAACACTGCGCCACCACGGCTCATATGAATGTTAAAATTCCATTTCATTTTCAATTTTATCTGTGTTTTCAAGTTTCTAGTAGTTAACAGTTATCACTGATTGGGAATATATCTTTTACATGACTAACTTGAGACTATCTTCCCAACATAATCATGACTTTTTATGTAATCAGTCTGTATGATTTTGCTGCATACAATTGATTATATAGAAAACCTTGACACAATAAACATTTGCTAATCAAACTTGTCTTTTCTACTTTTTGTCTTGGTGATGTTTGAACATAGTGTTTGCTCTTGCTACTCATTCCTTTTTAAATATACTTTTTTTAAACCCACTGCCATATTCTGATAGTGTCTGATTAGCACTTCTTTCTGAAATTCTTTCAATAACATTTACTTCTCTTAATAATTATCATTACATCTCTATTTTATCTCCTATAGTGCTTCTTCTACTGTAACCATACTTGGTGAACAAAAGTCTACTGATATCACTTCAAGGGTATAGGATGTTATTCATTGTCATCATTTTTCCCGCCACTGGTTAAAGTCAAAGTGACCAAGATCCATGTAAGTCAAGTCAAT
The DNA here is from genome assembly GCF_001527695.2 of Protobothrops mucrosquamatus. Classification (NCBI taxonomy): domain Eukaryota; kingdom Metazoa; phylum Chordata; class Lepidosauria; order Squamata; family Viperidae; genus Protobothrops; species Protobothrops mucrosquamatus. The sequence goes on from NW_015386750.1 coordinate 326,049, forward strand.
TATTCTTATTTTCATCCATTTCTTACCATTATAAGGAAATGGATGAAAGTGGAATGCTAGAATAATATCTTCTTATCCTGCAAGATTATTTTCCTTTTAACAGAATCTCCATTAGGAACAGAATTATTTTTATTCCTTATTAAACTAAGAAAGAAAAATATAAGATTTTTTATGATGAATGAACCAGTTTCAGGTTTGATGTAACTGTTTATGTATTTCAGTTTACCTCTATCAATTGTATTCAATGAAGAAAGAAAACTAAGAGCAACTAAATATTACTTGGTCTGAAGTAGGCCTGCTTGACCATTGAAAAGCATGTTGTTGTTGTTTTAAAAAAGAAAATGCTACTGTGAAGAAATTTAATGTGGACAATAAACTGAAGAATAAAACAATGCTATGTTAATATTCTATTGAGATATTCATTGCTCAGTAGAAGAAGCATTATTTTAATTTTCTTTAATAATTTGCAGTTGGAGAAAAGAGAAATTGTATTTACTTTATTAACTGCATGAGTAGCCAGGACATATTTTTCTTTCTTAAATATCTGAAACAATGCCTGAAACAAATGTCAGGCTCTATTGCTTCAGGTTTAAAATAAGGAGGCATTACTGTAATAATCAGATGACCATTCAAAGAAGTGCTCCAGGAAAATAAACTTTTAATGTTTCTTTGATTGGTCCTGTAAAAAAAAAATATAGTGGTATATGTGTCTTCCTTACCATTATTCTACGCTGAATGAATCTGTTTGAATAATTCCATGTTTCATGTCAAAGCATTTCTCTATAACAGAAAGTTAAACTCTTTCTCTTAACCACTTTATATATTAGAGTAAGCACAATGCCTTTTACCTTGCTGCTATGATTTTATAAAATATTTTTCTTCCTTTATCTTTCACTCCCTTTTTTATTAACCTTCTTTCCATTCAAACAGGCAAAAAAGTAAAAGGAGGAGATGATTGAAAAAAAAATATGGAATAAAACTTTCCCTAAATGGGGAAAAAGTAAATAAGAATTGCATTTCAATATTATGAAATCCTGTTTTTGATAGATAGTCTCATTCTAGTGGCAAAAAAAATCCCCCTTTCTTCTCTTCTCCATTCCAACCTGCATGTAATTCCTGGAATAGTTTTGAAAGTGAAAGTAAAAACTATTTAATATAACACTAGATGTAACACTATCATTGCAGACTCAACAATTACGATATGAAGTTAGCACCAAACAGCAACAGGAAGGAAATTATTGTAAGCAATCATCCTTAGAGTGATTTATAAGACTTCTGTGCAGTAGCATGCTATGTTTAGAAAAGGTTATTGACAGTTTTCCACAGCACTTGAGAAACTAAGAGACAGAGAATGCAAAATAAAGATGGAAATGTTTCCATATTGACGCCAAACCTTTGCATTTTATTTATTAATCTGTTGCCTTTGACAGAGCAGTTTACAGAGCAATCCCCCTAGATTACAGGATTCATAGGCTTGAGCTATATGGGACAAGAGAAACATGACTAATAATTTTAGTCACAAGGTATTTTACAAAACGCTTCAATATGACATTGAAGTTTTTATATTGAACAAACTATTTTTAAGTTAGAAATGCATTTTCAATAAATAAAACTGGACTGAGAAATCTTGTTGTTTAACATAATTAGTCTATGATAATATAACATGCAAAAGTAGGAGAAGTGTACAATTGGTACTGGAAGACTAGAGATGACAGAGCAATTGGGGCAAGGATGCAAATTATAATTTTTGTGTTGTCACTGTTAACAATTCTTAGAAGCTTAGAGAAACCAAACACTAGTAAAGGGATACTGGACTGAATGGAAGCACAACTGATACTTATATGAAATATTCAGTCATCCTTTAAGATGAAGAAGCAATTTCCCATCCTTTAATAGATGAATGGAGATTTAATGGTGGTATTTCTTAAAGTGCAGAAAGAATGCAAAATAATAGAAAGACAGAGTTGGAAAGGACCTTGGAGGTCTTCTCGTCCAAGTCCTGCTCAGGCAGGACACCCTACATCATTTCAGACAAATGGTTGTCCAATGTCTTCTTAAAACTTCTAGTGATGGAGCACACATAACTTCTGAAGGCAAATAATGCCACTGATTAATTGTTCTGTCAGAAAAGTTCTCCTTGTTTCTAGATTGGTTCTCTCCTTGATTAGTTTCCATAAATTGCTTCTTGTTCTTCCTTCAGGTGCTTTGGAAACTAGGTTGACCCCCTCTTCTTTATGGCAGCCCCGTAGATATTGGAATATGGCTAGCATGTAGAATAGAATAGAATAGAATAGAATAGAATAGAATAGAATAGAATAGAATATTGTCACTTTAAATGTACACTAATCAGCATACATTAAAATTAAATTTTGTTGCATTCCACTTTCAAAAATATCATTATGCGTATACCCATATACACACACATATATGACACAGGGAAACTTCACAGTCTAGTTCAATTATATACATATTCATGGCAAAAAAAGAAGAAGAATCCTGCGAATTTACAAGACAGATGGCATAAAGAACAAAGCTGTTACAGAATCTAATGGTTCTGCTATAAATACTTTGAAACCTCCTCGCAGAGGGGAGCAACAGAAATAGACCATGAAGTGGGTGTGTGGAGTCTCTAACAATGCTCCAAGCTTTAAGCACATAGCCCTTATAAGCAGTATCCTGAATAATGGGAAGCGAGCTTCCTATAATCTTCTTGGCTGTCCTTACCACTCTCTGTATGGACCTTCTATCTGAGGCACTGCTACCACCAAACCAAACAGTGATAAAGTTTATTAAAATGCTCTCAATCATGCTTCTGGCCAGGACAAAAGGAGAAAGATGTACTCTCCTCATCCGACGCAAGAAATGCAAACTCTGATTTGCACGTGTTTGGATATAACATATGAAGAGACCAAGTCAAATTGTTAGTTAGCTGCACTCCCAGGTACTTAACACTATTGACCACCCCCACAGCTGCAGCCTTGATACAAAGTGGAGTATGACTTTGCTATGACTACTCCTAGTTCTTCTTTTCATTAAACTAGACACACCTGATTCCTGCAACCATTCTTCATATGTTTTAGCCTCCAGTCCCCTTATTGCTTTTATTGTTTTTGTCTGCACTCTTTCTAGAGTTTCAACATCTTCTTTATATCAGGACAATCAGAACAGGATGCAGCATTCCAAGTGTAGTTTTAGCAATCCTTTATAAAGAGATACTAACACTTCATGTGATCTTGATTCTATCCCTCTGTTAATGCAGCCTAAGATTGTGTTGGCTTTTTTGTAGCATACTACTGATTTATATTTTAGTGATTTCACACTAAGACTCCAAGATCCTTCTTGTAGTAGTAGTAGTAGTAGTAGTAGTTGTTGTTGTTGTTATTGTTGTTGTTGTTGTTGTTATTATTATTATTATTATTATTATTATTATTATTATTATTATTATTATTATTATTATTATTGAGCCACCTATTCTATACCTATGCATTTAGTTTTCTTGCCTAAATGTAGAGCCTTATTTTTCTCACCATACAATTTCATTTTGTTGTATAGGATCCAGTGTTCAATTCTGTTGAGAACCTTCTGTATCTTAAGCCTATCTTCTGGAGCATTGACTATTCATTTTTTTTAAATCAATGCTACAAAAGTTCAAAATAAAAATTATTCTTGTCAATGCTTTGCAAATTTTTATTCAATATTAACATATTCTTTCACTTTCAGATTGGTTTCCAAAGTAGAAATTTTATATCACACATGAAATAGTATAGATTTCTAGACAAGAAGGTACATTTTGTATGAGAGTTTGGCCTCATATTTTTTTCCTTAATATCACTTTTGTATCATGACCTGCGATTCATCATGTTTTAGGCAAGGGATAAACCATATATTAGTGTTTAGCTGTTACGTGATAAGCATGTTGGAAGTTTACTTATGAACAGCTGCCATGTAAGAAATAGTTCTCATGATGAAGAAGCCATGCAGAAGGACTTGTTTTCTGGCAGACAAATTAGTAAATTTTGTCCCTATCATCCATTCTGCTTATTCCTGCCCCCAAATTTTCTCTTTCATGCAGCTTACTTCTGCATTTATTGAAAATATGGAACAACCCTAAAAGTTACTTATTATAGAAAAATAAATGCTATAATAAGTCACTTAAAAATGCTATAAATCCGTTTTAAAAATTGCCACTCTTACTGAATCCATCCATCTTACTGCTGTCATCTTCTCTTTCTTTATACAGTTCCCATCATTACAGTCTCCTCCATAATATTTATTCATTCATTCATTCATTCATTCATTCATTCATTCATTCATTCTGGACTCTGGACTGATTTGTTTGATGATCCAAATTCAGTGCCTGACACAGGAGAGGTTTGCTTTCTGTTGCCAGCCATTGGCATTCATATTCATAGGTACACGCATACATGGAGAAATATACACATGGATATAAGCACACATCAGATCCACAGAATTTCCTTAGAGATTGAACATATTCAGAAAATCAAAAATCATATTCTGCAAACTGAAGTAACAGAATGTATTTTTTTTCATTTCAGTATTCACTTCTCTTTTTTAATTTTCTAGAAGTTTTTTCATTTCTGAAAGTGATCTTAGCTTTTTTTTTATTCAGAGATTCTTGAAAATGTACTTGACTAAAGTTTAGTACTATTTTTCAAGTCACTTAATTTCAGTTTAATTGGCTGCTTGATCTGAAAATCCCTAAGCAGTTTCTGTCTGATTAGGTTTTTTTTTCAGGGATAATTTTTTGTCTAGTCAACACTTGTGGGGTTCATGGTATCTTCTCTATGGCTTCTAATCAAATCTAACCTTTCTTATTTTTTTATAGCAAAGATGGTCTAAATTCTGTAATGTCCTTTCCCCCCTCAGAGCATAATTAAAATGTGGAAATCTAGAGAGGTTGTACATTACTAAATTACTATACAGTCAAAAGCATGCAAGCTTTTGCTATAAAATCTTATACAGTAAGTGTAAGAATTTTAAATTGCATACATGAGAACATTGCTGAAATTTTCTTCTATTTTGGGGGGAGATTTTTTTTATCAGATGAATGAAATTGGTAAATCAAATGCAGAAAATAATTTGACAGAAATATAGTTTGACCATTGCTTTGTAATTCTCTAAATATACAACTTGCTTACTAGTATTGTTATTATTACATGCTATGTATTTGATATATGAGTGAATTTGTCATATTTTCCTTAGTCAGAATTATTATTGTTTCCCATGTTTATAGCACAAATGTAATATGTCTGGCTATATAATTCAGAATCTATAATTTGTCTAAATATATCCATAAATGAGCTGCATGATTGCACTTTGACTGATTACATTTTTGAAACCTGATTTTAGCTAATTGTTGTACTGCTGTCTATTAACAGTACTTAGAGAATACAAAGGTTTTATAATGACAGGCTGTCAATCAAAATCCAGAGCTAAACACAAATCTATTAAGACACTCAACTGCAGTTCTATACAGTATTTATACAGCATATTAACAACCTTGCATACACTCAGAACACATAGCAAATTTGCCACACATAAATAGCAGCATCACATTCTAAAGAAACATATTTACAGATAGATATCAGCTGACAACCATTTCACATTTAAATACAAACTGTGTCAACATGAAGATAATCTATTTTTCCTCTAATTGAATTGTTTTCATGCTTACAATAACATGTAAACACCAAGTATGTCTTTCTTATTTTGCTTTAGAACCTCTGAATGCTAAGACATTCTGATGAACTGCTAATATCCTGAAAGAATTAAGAACTTTTTCCTCTCCAAGATTGAAGGGGAATAAGTTGTAATAGGTTTCCCTATAGATTTTAGAACACTGAAAAGTTAACTCCAAAACAGGAAGCAGGGAAACCTATTCAAATGTTATTTGACCAATGATTGTCTTGATCTAATGTAATTCTCCTTCTGATTAAGGTAGATGGTTTTTTCCCTGAACCTAAATTAAAAATCCAGAATAAAATTTCCACATACATCAGATTCACAAGTCTTGTGACATATGGATTAATGGTCTCTGAAGGTCATACTAGAAATATGGATTTCTTGGATTTCATGTTGCCTATGTTAGTTATATTTTAGGATTGAAGGCATCAAACAGAGAAGGAAGAATTTTATACACAGTATATGATACTGTGTATAAAATGGACATTTTGTAGTGTGGAGACAGGTATGAAGACTTTTACAAACTATGTATTTTTTATTGTATTTTTAAATCAAGTAAGAGTGAACTTTTATGATACCTGTAGTTTGTTGCTGAAATTTAAATTGGATGTGTGTTGTTAAGTGATTGTTTTGCTTATTCTTGAAGAATGAAATATATAATCATTGTGGCCACTTGATGTATATATGTGATTTATGACCTGCCTCAGAATTATAACTGTCACAGCATCCATGTGCTTACATAATTGGGATTTAAATGCTTGGTAACCAGTTTACACTTATGATGGTTGCAGAATCCTGCCATAATGTGATCATGATTTGCAACTTTCCCATCTGGCTTCTGACAAGCAAAATCCATGGTAGTATCCAGCTTAGCTTAACAACTATATGATTCACTTAATAATTGCTGCAAAAATGGTTGCAAAACTGAGTCTAGTCACATGACTGCATCACTTAGTGACCAAAATTCCAATTCTAATTGTGATTATAAGTTAAGAACTATCTGTACAAAAGTTGAAAATAGTAATACAAGTAAAATATATTACTTACTATTGGTTCTTTGAAATGAAAATATGATTGGTAAGGGGCTATTATTTCTCCTTTTTTCTATCTAGCCTTTTTCTATATTCAAAAGCAATATTCAGAGAATCAAAGAACCTAGAAATTCCAACTAATAGATATGAATAGTTAGCTGCCAAACATAAAGCAGCTATATAACATCAAATTCATAATTTAAACAGGATAACAGGATGGCCTGCCTGATTTCATAGAGCAATACATCCAAAAAGCATGTAATCCTATAATGACATTTTATGCAAATTATTAATTAATGCAAGTCATTAATGCAATTAATAAATTTCTCACAAGTCTTCATTAAGCAAAGGATGTCATGTAAACATTAAGTTACATCAGGGCATGGAAACAAGATTTAATCCCAGATCTCGATGAAAGGAATATATTGTACCGTTACATTAATAAGTAAGTGTGCCATTTATGTTAGTTATATGTTATTTTAGCTTTGAATGGAAAAAAATGGATAAAGGAGGGTAATCAAAGGGGTGGAAAATATTGCCTATCCATTAAACGTAGAGCTTTCTTAAGCATATAGTTGGCCATTGCCATTCATTTTCAAATGCTCTTCTCCTAAAAGCAATAGAGAGGGAATAATGAAAGATGAAAGTGATTGAAGGTAAATGAAATAATAGATCATATGAAGGATCGATAGAATAGGAACTGTACAAGTAGCTGAACAAGAGCAAAGCTGCTTGGAATCACACCAAAAAGCATGGTTAATGAAGTTGGGAGCTATCATTATGGTGCCAATGCTTGGGAAGTTAAATGAAATTGATTGATCTTTAGATTGCTGAATTCTGCAGTCCCATGCTTGTTGAATATTCTTTGGAAAAAAATCAGAGAGGAACAACTAAGATGATTAAAGGCCTGGAGACAAAAACATACGAAGAACAGCTGCAGGACTTGGGTTTGGCTAGCCTAAAGAAAAAAAGAAATAGGGGAGACATGATAGCAGTATTCCAGTACTTGAGGGGCTGCCACAAAGAAGAGGGGGTCACATTATTCTCCAAAGCACCAGAGGGCAGGACAAGAAACAATGGTTGGAAACTGATCAAAGACAGAAGCAACCTGGAATTAAGGAGAAACTTCCTGACATTAACCAGCGGAACAGCTTGCCTCCAGAAATCGTGGGCACTCCATCACTGGAGATTTTTAAGAAGAAGTAGACAAATCACTTGTCTGAGATGGTGTAGGTCCTCCTGCTTAAGCAGGAGGCTCAACTAAAAGACTTCCAAGGTCCCTTCCAGCTCTATTCTATTCTTATTCTAATCTTTATTTAAATGGGGAACTGGAAATTTATTAGAATTATTAGAATGTTAGAATAACCGTCATTTGGGGAAGGGATGGTAATGTTAGGAGGAATAGGGTAGGGTATAATACTCTATTTTGCACATATCTGCCACCTAGCTGTCAACTCACTTTGCTAATGACAGAGCTGTTCTGTACAAATTGTTTTACATCATTTCATAGTCTCAAAGATGTTCAACCCTAAATTCCTGCAGAATGAGATGGGGGTCATATATTATATTATATAAATGACAGAGGCTTATACAAAGCAAAATATTAAATACAGTGCTGTACCACTCTATTAAGCATTCTGGGAAAAAATGGAAAAGGTATTTCAGAGAGCATGAAGATATTAGTGCAGACATTGCATTTTTTCCTAAAACCACATGATTGTCCTCTGTAACTGTCACATGAATCTGGAGTAAAAATATGTATAGAATGTTTATAGAATTATAAAAATTATGTTTCCTTCTTCTAAACTCAAAGCACAATTAAATTCACTTTATGATTCTCCTATAATTATTGACAGATTAGAGCAGAAGGATGTTCCTTTCTTATTGCTTTTAAAGTTGCTGATATACTTTATTTACATTTTACATTTTTAAACATGTGGCTTTATAAGAGCCACATAAGTTTTGAAAGAAACAACTCCTAAAAAAAACTCTTCCTTACTAATATATTTTCATTGGTTCAGCTGTTTTCAGATAAAATGTAATAAGTGTACTCTGCAAAAACAAAGCAAAATCTGGTAGTTGCCAGTTCATCAAATATACTTATAAGTTTATTCTACTGAAAACTCTCATTCCTTTTTCAAATCCATTTAATTACCTCAGGTTTTGACACAAGATGCTTATACAGAACTTACTTATATTAGTATCTCTAGGAGTTGATTCCAAGCAGTGTGCTTAGCATGAAGTACTGAAACTGAAAATACATATTGCATAACACAAATAATGCTACTATCATTTATAAGCTTCAAATATAAGGACAGGTTATAGCTCAGTGGTACAATTTTTGTTTTCCATGCAACTTCAGTATTTAAGCATCTTTATATAGTGCTAGGAAATTGTTATGTCTGAATCCCTGGAAATAAATGAAAGTATAAATTGTAGTCTGCACAATCTATTAAGAACTTATTATTCTTCTATTTCAGTGGGGGGGAAGGAAGAGAGACATAGAGAAAGAGAGGAAAGAGAGAGAGGAAAAAACATTTTGATAAGGCAAGGGAAAAGTTTAAAATCACTTAAGTAACATGTTTGTTCTCTATATGGCTGGCTATTAAATTGTTAGCTATCTGAGGGCTTAGCAACATAAGGATACAACAACTAGCATCTTAATAGCCAGCTACGAACACCCCAATCAACAACTAAAAAGACACAGACAACCAGGCACCACATAAATACTACACATAGAATAACCCAAAGCATACATTGTGCTAGAGAGAAGTTCCTTGAGGATCGGCTCCAACACATGTCTGAAAGCTCAGAAGACTAAACCTCTGGTCACGGTGACTGACCCACATTGAATCCTGCAATAATAGATTGACTTACCTAAGAAAATACAGGTAGAGGTAGAAAAGTCTAGTCTTCTAGTCTAACCCTCTGCTCAAGCAGAAGACCTTATATCAATATATAACTATTCCTATAATCAAATGATCCTTTGGGATTAGTATTTAGTGTACTTAGCAAAGTATGCTTATAGTCCTTTTGCAGATACTATTTATTTATCTTCTCCCCCAACCATAAATCTTTGTGGCTAAATATGTGATGACTATGTTCCCAGGTACATAATCTGGGGGTCCTTCTGGACTTGTGACTCTTGTTTGAAATGCAGGTGGTACCCCGGGGAGACACTGCACAGATTCATCTTATGCATCAGTTGCACCCATTCCCGGACCCAGCTCACTCATTACAATCACTTCTCAGTTGCCTTACAGCAACACACCCTATCTGGTGCTGTCCATGAAGAACACACAGAAGTTTCAAAATGTGTTAGCAAAATGAGGCAGCAGACAGTTTTGAGTGTTCCAAAATTTGCCTAGGCAATAACACTGCTGTATTGATTCTACTGACTTCCAGCATGCTTCCGTGATAGTTATCATTTTTAAAGTCTTACAGGAAAAACAATAAGGTTGCTTGTGGGACCAACTATGTTTGAGGGCTTCTGTCCATTCCATCAGAACTTATACAGAGGGCATATTCCAGATCCCATCTATCAAACAGCGCCATCTTGCAGAATAAGGAAGCATGTTTTCCCTGTCAAGGTACTTTTCTATGAAACCATTTTGTATCTAAGATTTGAGTAGCCCCAATCCTGCTTGCCCTTTTCCCCAAGCAGGGGAAACTAATCAAGGAGAGAAGCAACCTAGAACTAAGGAGAAACTTCCTGACAGTTAGAACAATTAACCAATGGAACAGCCTGCCTCCAGAAGCGATGAATGCTCCAACACTGGAAGTTTTAAAAAAGAGACTGGATAGCCATTTGTCCGAAATGGTGTAGGGTTTCCTGCCTGAGCAGGGGGTTGGACTCGATGACCTCCAAGATCCCTTCCAACATTATTATTATTATTATTATTATTATTATTATTATTATTATTATTATTATTATTATTATTATTATTATTATTATTATTATTATTATTATTATTATTATTATAGCCAGACATTAGGAGATATGTATGTTTTCATGGAATTGTTATGTAGCATCTTGGTTATTTTTTCTTGCATTAGATTATTCTAATTAGATTTTTATATTGTTTTATTTTTCACTATATAGAATGGTGTGTTTAAGATGGGTAGTTTTATAAATTTTTGAAAGGGAGAGAGAAAGAGAGAGAATGAAAGATAGATTTATATTTCATATTTCTTAACCACCCATCTCCCTCAGAGGGATGCTTTGGGGCATGTGCAATATAATCAATAAAATTAACAGGGGGGGGGGGAGAAAGGATACTTACTAGTAGAAAGACAAATAAAAGTAAGGAGGAGTAAGCTTCCCTCCTTGAAACTATGAAGAAACTAAAGTGCTCTGGGACATTTGAATTCAAAGAGACAACCCCCAACACATAACACCCAAGACTTAACAATTGTCAATCAGAACAACAACAAAAAAGACTGGATAGAGCAGTGATGACGAACCTTTTAGAGACTGAGTGCCCAAACTGAAACCCAAAACTCACTTATGTATGGTTGGGTGCCGGGTGGGTGTGGTCCATTGGGTGGGTGTGGCCAATTGAGTGGGTGTGGCCCATTGGCTGGGCGTGGCCCATTGAGTGGGTGTGGCTCCGGTGGTAACGGCAGACTGGGTGAGATTAAAAGTTCAATCAATCAATTCCAACTTTGCGAGATTTATTTTTCCCACGAGAAGTTGAAATTAATTGATTGAACCTTTTTTTTGCACACGTTGGTAAAGGCCTAAAGCGAAAAGGTTTTATAAAACCCAGCTGAAGGCCTAGAACTGGGGCGATGGCACGTGTGCCCAAAGAGAGGGCTCTGAGTGCCACCTGTGGCACGCGTGCCATAGGTTCACCAGCATAGGAATAGAGAATGGGAAATGCCTTCACACAGCAGAAGAAAAAGAATTGGGGGGGAAATTGCAAAATACAAATACATGCAAATAGAAGTAGAATGAGAGTGGTAAAAGAAAGCAAAGGTAGTTCCAATAGTAATAGACGTCTTGAGTGCAATCCTAAAACATCTGGAGCATCACTATCAGTCAATTTCAAAAGGCAGCTTTACTTAGAACAGCTTACATCCTGAGACAATTTGTTTATACCATCAAATACCATTTGTCTGCCTCAGGTCTTTTGGAAGGACTTGATAGGTAGATTAAAAATGCCAAATCCAGTTTAAACTTCTGGCTGGCTGTTTGGCCAATAATAATAAATAATCAAATGATTGAAAGTGCAGATTGTGGGAGAAATCAAAGAAACAGTATACCATATACTAAGCTCATGCAAGAAGGTTGAACAAACTGACAATGTAACACAGTTGCCAAGATGATTCACTGGAACATCTGAAAAAAAGATCATATAACAGTGGAAAAATTGGTGTGAACATGCTGTATAGTATAAAAATGAACAGGTTAAAATAATGTGCAATTTCTAAATACAATAAAGTCTTGGTACATAAAACACCAGATTAACTATGTTTGAAAAGAAAAAAGTTTGGATAATTTACAATACTAGAGGATAGAATAATCAAAGACAATTGGAGAAGATCACAAATATCAAAATTTGAAAATGGAAGTTGAATTATTACAGTGTGTCATAAACTGGCCTTGGTGATTCCAGTAAATTTGGCACACTGGATATCATACCATAAAATCTTGGACAGCACTTACAAAATCTGTGCATCCACAACATTTCCAGCTATCACTCATAAAGACCTTACCGTTTGAATCCACACATATATCACACCTATACATTATTACATGTTAGGCTCTTGTGAAAAACTTGATCCAAATGAACACTAACACTAGCTAAAATACTGGTTTGTGTTTGGTTGCAGTTTCAAAATAGGAACCTAAAAAATTCATAATATCTCTCAAATGTCACAAATAAAAAGTCAAGTGATATACTATATTAAGTATGATTTGCATGTAACATATAATTCATGTTTAATATGCCTTCTATCAGCATATACAGCTGATGTTTGAAATTAAAGCAGTTACAGAAAGAAAATTTACTTTTTTCTCACTATTAGAGCATTTGCATTAGATTGTAAAATTCCCCCATGTTTTTGCAAAGCAAAATCTAGTGTTAGAATTGGAATTTTGAGCTATGGTGGCACAGTGATTCAAATACAGTATTGCAGCTGAGTTTTCCCATTGCCAGGAATTCAATCCTGGCCAGTTCAAGGTTAATTCAGCCTTCCATCCTTCTAAGGTTGGCAAAAAGAGGAGCCAGATTGTTGGGACCAATATGCTGATGCTGTAAACTGCTTAGAGAGGTCTTTAAAGCACTATGAAGTGGTGTACAATTCTAAGTGCCAGTGCGTGCTAAGGCTGCTATAAAGGAAGTAATGTCTGATAACTTATCATATAACTTTTAACCTTACCCAGGTATTATAAAAATGGGGAAAACACCATTTTGTCATCACACCCCAAACTCTCTCTTTCTCTTCTTCCTGTACATGACATCATAAAACACATAGAAAAGGAGCAGAGATTGTATCACAACAGCACAATGCTGCTTTTTTTCATTCTTTCTGGAGATACTCCAGATACTGCTGTTGACACTATCTGAAAATAAAAATAATTCCTGCTGAAGATGTTCAGACTCATTCATTCATTCATTCATTTATTCAATTTGTATCCCGCCCTTCTCCCGAGGGACTCAGGGCGGCTCACAACATTTTTTAAAACAAAAACAAACCCACAATCCCCGCCGAATAAAACCAATTAAAACCCAAATATTCTAAGTTGTGATATTTAAAATTTTCTAAAAATGAACCCGATTTAAAAATCCTCCCTAGGCCAGG
>NW_015386750.1:339684-346512 GCF_001527695.2 Protobothrops mucrosquamatus
CCAGGAGGACTCCCAAGTTGCGCGCCCTCTCCGAGGGGGCCAAGGTTTCGCCCCCTATAGTCAGCGATGGCGTCAGCTGACTATGCCGAGGCGCCGGCAACCACAGCCACTCGGTCTTGGAAGGGTTGAGCCTGAGTCTGTTCCTCCCCATCCAGACCCGTACGGCCTCCAGGCAACGGGCCATCACGTCAAGGGCAACATTGGGGTGGTCTGGGGTGGAAAGACTCAGCATATGGAGGTATATAATAATGGGCTGGGCAGCATTATATGGTGTCCCAGCATTTTTTACAATCTGTTTTAATAAAAAAAAGTAAGAATAATACTCTTAATGAGTCAACCCAGACCACGGTTATTTGATATGGGAATCACTTCAGATTTAGACCAAACAGGGTTCAATTTTTTTTTTACACATCACATGATTATTAGACTACACATATTTGAACATCCATCATAAACATTTGTTTGCAATGTGCTGCAATCTGTCTTCAAATATCTGAAAAGGTTTCATCCTCTCTATAATCAAATATCTTTACTTCATTTGAAAAGGGGTTTTGAAATTTTTTTTAGTGGTATTGTGTTTAGTTTATTTTTATGAGAGAGACAGAGACACCAGAGACACAAGAGAAACTTTTTAAGCTTATACTTTTTCAAATTGCTATGGATTCTTCTTGGCAGTCTCATCCTTGATCTGAAAACAAATCTAATGGGATAGTTTTTTATTAGGATTGAATAAAGTGAGGGAAACCTGAGAGGTTGCATAGCTCTGAAAAGATGAATTTATAATGAAACGGGGAATATTCATACAGATTCAGAGCTGCCTTTTCTAAATATCTTTTGATTAAAGTAAATTAAATCCCTTATTTTAGTTCTCAGTGAAAAGAAATTATACTTTTCAAATATAATACAATGATAAAAAACCCCATCTGTAGTTATTAGCAGGCATTTCCCTCACTATCACAGTGTATTCATGCTGATTAAGATAGAGAAAAGCCAGGCTCACTAGCTCCATCAATTGGATGGGCTATGCAAATATATTATGAGGAACTGCAGAAGGCCCAATATGTATTCATTACATCACCTAGCATCCACTTCACAGTTTCCAATTCCAGAATCATTTATGCTGATCAGGCAATTGCACCTTATGCTTTCAAGGAGGAGGCCAAGGCATTAATATATTAAACTTGACATGCAGTGACATTAACATTTGAAGGTATCTCAGTAGCTGCATGCACAATACCGGGGATATATACAAGCAGCCTAGCTTCCAAGCACAGAGAACCAGTGAAGCTTTAACTAACAGAACATTTAATTCTTGCTGCTTGTTTAAAAACTTTATTTTGAAATTGTTAGGGGCACATTATCTGGGTACAAAACAAGAAGTAATTAAAGATCTAATTAGCCAGCATTCACCATCCTTACAACTCCTCATCGGTAAAAGTCTCCAGGAAGGTGACTTGCAGGTAGGTCTAGGTATTAATTAATACATCACTGCAGAAAGGGGTAATTCTTGGTACCATTTAAGGAAGCCTTGGTCTGTCCTTCCTTATGAAATCTTCACTGAAACCACCTGACTGTACACAATTTCTGTCCAGTTTCCACTTCTCATCTTTAGGGAAGCTGGTGGAAAAGTGGTGCTGCAGCTTCATAGATTCCTGGGTGAAACAGATTATATGGGCTACTTTTAGCCGGGTTTCAGGCCCAGTTATGGAACAGAAATAACATTGGTTGCACTTGTAGATCAGGGCCCCCAAACAACTGGTCCATGAACCAGTACTGGGCCGTGGCATGCCAGTAACCGGTCTGCACAAACAAGCAAAGCCTGATCCATGAGATGCAGGCAGCACACAAAACCACACACCCTCTGGTCTGCGGAAAAACCTTTCTCCATGGAACTGGTCCCTGGTGTCCAAAAGGTTGGGGACCTCTGTTGTAGGTGATTTCTGACAAAAGCAGGATGGAAGTAGTGTATCCATCCTAGTTCCTCTTGACCTCTTGACAACTTTCAGTACCATCAACCTTGGTATCTTTTTTGCCAAACAAAAAGCTGGGGCTCAGTGGCACAGTTTTGTGCTATGTCAGTCTCAATCAATGATAGTGGAGTGTGAGAGATCCAGTTAACAGCCACTCCTTTGTGGAGGCCATAGAGCTCAGTAATCTCTGCCCCTTTTTAACATCTGCATGAAATATCTGGGTAAGATCATCCAACATTATGGGATAAGGTATCATCAATAGGCTGATGATGCCCAACTTTATATCCCTATCCCAGGTGATCCAAGTGATGCTGTAGCTGTCCTCATGCAGTGCCTGGATGCTGTAGGGATTTGGATGAGGAAAACAAGCTTAAGACTGAACTCTGGTAAGATGGAATAGCTGTGGACTCAATGAGCCTTAGAATCTGGGGATTTATCATCAGTTCTAAATGGGGTTGCTCACCTTAGGCAGACCTGGTGTGCAATCTGGGGGTTCTCCTAGACTTTGGACTCCTGCTGAAAGAATAGGTAACAGCCATGGCTATGAGACCCTTTGCACAACTTTGTGTTGTGTGCCAGTTGTGCCGTATCCTGGATCATGGGACCCTGCATGCAGTCACTCATACCCTAGTCACCTTCCAGTTGGATTACTGCAATGCACTCTACACGGGACTAGTATTGGAGTGTGTTTTGAAGCTACAACTAATACAGAACATAGTGACATGGATGATTCTGGAGGTACCTCAGGTGGCACACATGGCACTGCTGTTATGTGAGCTGCACTGGATGCCAGTTTGTGCCCAGGTTCAATTCAAGATATTGGTCATCACCTTTGAAGCCATGGTGGTGCAGTGGTTAGAATGCAGTATTGCAGACTAACTCTGCCCACAGCCAAGAGTTTGATCCTGGACAGCTCAAGGTTGACTCAGCCTTTCAACCTTCCAAGGTCAGTAAAATGAGAACCCAGATTATTGAGGACAATATGCTGACATTGTGAACCACTCAGAGGGTGCCATAAAGCACTATGGAGTGGTATATAACTCTAAATGCTATTGCTATTAAAGCTCTGTATGGCACTTGAGAAACTGTTCCCCCCATTGGAACCAGTCTGTCCTGTTTGTTCCAGTAGAAAAAGCATCTGCCAAATTTTTTTGGCAAGGTCCAGGAGAAGAACCTTATTTTCTTTGCCCTCTCCCCTTCCAGAATATTCTCTTGCTGAAGGTGAGGTCAGCCCAACACTCCTAGTCCTCCAGAAGAGAAAACTTGACACTGCCACTTGGCCTGGGGCTCCAACAGGGAATTGTTATGTTGAGGATGGCTCATCTTGTAGACAAGATCTCCATCCTGAGGGTGCTCAGGTTAATTCTTCTAATTTTAATTGTTTTGTAGTACTTTTTTTTTACTTTTTATCATACTGTAAGCTGTGCAGTCACTGTATCACTGTATTTATTTAATAAATAACTATTTCTGTTTTGTTGTTGTGGGTTGTTGTGGAAGTTATGCATTTCTGTATCACTACACAGAAAAAAAATATTCAGGTGGCCAAATAACAGCTAATGTCATATTTGGTGTTTAAGTAAAAATCTAATTAAATTATTGTGGATAAGACAAAGACAAATATTAAATCTGGCCTCACATTATTTCTAAATTATATCCAGATTATATGGATATAATTAATGTGATTACTCTGCAGTCATATTTTTAATGATCTGATGAAACACTCTAGAACAGTGATGGCAAAACTTTTAGAGACTCAGTGCCCAAACTGCAACCCAACACCCACTTATTTATTACCGGGTGCCGGGTGGGCGTGACCATGGTGGTCATGGCAGACTGGGTGGGTGGGGCCAGGGTGGCGGGGCCAGTCCCTCACCATCTCTGGTGTATGGCACATGTGCCCACAGAGAGGGCTCTGAGTGCCGCCTCTGGCATGCGTGCCATAGGTTCGCCACCACTGTTCTATAATATGACTGTCCACACAAAGCCTTGTAGCTCATTAAAATTTATTTTGGCATTTTGGATGGAGGAGGTGGATTCCTTGCAGAAGAGTACATTCCAGAGGAGTAAGAAGCCAACCAAGATATTATGTGTAAAAGGAAGAAGGTGAAGACAGCCTCTCCCTAATAGTTCACAGAATATATTGTAGATGCAGATAGTAGAATGTTCAGTTTGGCAAGATTTTGTCTATAGATGTGAAACAATAAAGATCTCAGCTTGGAAGAAATGTCCCATGTTAGTCTTGGTTTGGGCCATGAGAGGATTTTATTGTAGTGTGAGAAAGCAAAGTATTATTATAATAAACTGTTTAAAGATATGAAATTTCCTCTCCTTTCTGTCTCCCTATTTACATATACAGGCCACTCCTGTAACTAGAAGCTCACACCTTACTCATGAAAATGCTGTCAACATTTTCCTCTTTCAATAAAATTAAAATAATAAAAAAATATTTGTTTCCAATTATAGTATAACTGCAGAGAAAGTTGCATTGATTTTGCCTATAAAAAGAGATATATCTATTCAAATGTATGTGGTGAAAGAACTAGAGTAAGATTTAAGTTCTCTGGAAAGTTCTCTGATCTGTCCAAAATCTCCTTCCCTCCTTCAATCACTCCCTCTGTCTGTGTTTGTGTCTCTATATATGAAATAAGCAAGAAACGTATGAACATTACCTCTTTGTGTTTGAAATAAAGAGCAGAGTGTCAATGGTTGATAACAATGGGATTTTACAAAACAATTTGCCTAATTGTGGCAATTTTTTACGGAAGCATTATATAAATGGATTAGGCTTCAAAAATAATTATACACAATGTTTTGAGTTGGGGAAGGCTATGAAAAAACTACAATCTTTAGATTTGAAGTTGTCTGAATTAAAGAAAATCTAAATTCATTCATACACACCCAAACCAGCTTTCTTTTACCTCTTATTCAAAAGATCACTCCTTCTTTCTATGTCGGGTTTATTGCAATTAGAAGACTACAGTTTTGTCCTATTTATCAACATTTCTACTCTATCTTGTTATCACAGTCTCCCCAGGAGTTCTTAGTCCTTTTCACAGTGGGTTTCAGTGAAGGAGTCAAAAGACATGCTGTTCAAATTCTTTCCTGTTATTAGCAATCCACAACATATTACCATGGATACCTTGCCTTTTAACTACTAGTTAGCTAAAAGGATGCATCTTCAAATTAAATTCTGCCATGGCTCACTGCTCAGTTCTAAGGAGAGCTTAAAAATCTGGACATAGCGGAAAAAACAAGATAAAAGATGTAATACCTAATGGAAATATGCAGGATTCAATATTTAATAATTTATGGCTTAATGTTTCGATTAAATATTTGACAAAATTGCAGATGATTCTGCACATTATTTTTAAGAACAAATCAAGCCTCAAACAAACAGTTTTGTGATTTTATGCATGTCCCAAATCTAAAAGTGATTAACATACTGTTTAAATGAGCAGCAAGCAATTTTTCTCTAGCAGTCTATAGTGTGGTGTGGTGTAGAATCAGATATGGAGGAGATGTTTTTAGTGTAAGCTGCATCAGGAAATTTTGAAGACAAAACAATTAAATGAAATATCTGTGATCTTAAGATCAGGGTGTGTCATAACCATGTCAAATTTATAAAGGTAACCTGAAAAATGAACAATTTATGTTTCACAGTTCAAACTGTTCTTTATCAACTGCTTAAAAAATAAAAATTATTATTTATTACAAGGAGGAAGAAAAATCTTAATTTTATTACTTGACTGTGTGTATCACAGTGCCAGATTTAAATAGCCTTAACTATTTAAATTCTTGGAAGTACACCCATTGCAAAAGGATAAATCCTTTAAATAATAAATCCTTTATCCTTATCCTCAGCATTCCCATAGGCATCATCTTTTACTTGTCTCTTATCATGTTAAAAAAAAAGAAACCAGAAGACTACAAAGCCTTAAAAGAAATTTGTGGAATGGTTTCAAATAGCAAATGCTGTTTATTGCTGTTACCTTGATTTCACCATGTAGATTAATCCAACTGAATATATTTTCACTGAGGTATGATGACACTGCCTTGCTGTGATTAAAATAATTACTGCACTGAATGATTATGATGATGATAATTACAACAGTGATGTAATAAATAGGATGTTCATTGCCTCAGATCTTTTTGACCAGGTAGGCTCAAATAGGTTGCACCAGGGAAAGGACACCAGCAACAATAATATTGTTTATTAAGACAATAAACTGTTTTGAGGCATAACATTTCTACTAAATTGTTCAAAGAAAAAATGTGTACTTGAATCTTACAAACCTCAAGATTTGTAGATTAAATTTAACAATAAAAAATATTCCATTATAATTACCTTAAATATTCCTCACTTCTAATTCTGTTTGCAGCTATTTGAGAATTTTTATTTTCCTTATTGGGAAAAGAAAAATAAAAGATTTGATAGTAGATGGAGCTTGTAATAATAAAACAGCAAATTACAGCACGTATCAAAGCAATGAACATTCAGGATTGATTTTCTGTTGTTTTTCATTTAATATCCCAGAAAGCACATATTTTCATTAAGTTATCGAGCATAGAAGGAAATGAGTTTTACCTGTTCTTCACATAATTAATAAAGATTTCTAAGACTACCCCACTGTTATTCTTGAAGATATATATATGGCAAATTATTTTTAAAAAATCCCATTCCAATATTTTTTTTTCTTCTATAGAGAGAACTATGCAGAGTCTGACCAATCACATATGTGACTCCATTTGAATTAAATATTTTTTTACTGAGACCTTTTCTGCATGACCATGAGAGAATTTTAGCACTTCTTTCTTGTCCTTAAGTTTTATATATGAACTTGTACAGTGGTAGTACAAT
>NW_015386750.1:347030-388140 GCF_001527695.2 Protobothrops mucrosquamatus
GAAGAAGAAGAAGAAGAAGAAGAAGAAGAAGAAGAAGAAGAAGAAGAAGAAGAAGAAGAAGAAGAAGAAGAAGAAGAAGAAGAAGAAGAAGAAGAAGAAGAAGAAGAAGAAGAAGAAGAAGAAGAAGAAGAAGAAGAAGAAGAAGAAGAAGAAGAAGAAGAAGAAGAAGAAGAAGAAGAAGAAGAAGAATTTCTTAGGTAAGAAATTGTATAGGGAAAATCTCCAAGTCCTCAGCGGTAAGAGATTTGAGTCAACCAATCATAGAGTTAACACAAGTACAGGAAAGATGTTTCATGGTGAGCTGGTGCATCTTTACTAGTAGTAGGCACAATGGTATCTTGTTCACTGATGTAAGAAAATGTTTTCAGAGACAAGCAATTTTAATTCAAAGTTGTTTTTCCTGGAGTTTAAACATCAGAACCAGGACTATCACCAGCCTTTCTAAGCTAAACCATAATTTACAGCCCAGAAATCAATACAGAAAGCAAACTTATTAAAGCAACTTCTACCTCTTTGTCAGACCAACCTTACTCAAAAGTTAAACTGAGAGAAGGAATATTTCTGATAAAAAGAATAGAGGCACAAAGACTGTGGTGGAAAACAAACATTGTCAGGAGATTATATGAAGTGTAAAGCTGACATGAAGTCAAAGTGAACACAGTAGCATCTAAAACTTTGTCAGAATGGTAGATATTATTTCCTACCTCTCCCCCCATTTTTTCCTCATAAAAAGTTATACCAGATGCAGCCCAAGGAAGAATTGCTTTATTCTATAAACAAACAAACAAACAAACAAAAATCTAATACATTATTTTTACTGATCAATGTTATAAATGAAGAATTATCTTTTATATTCTAAATTTCAATAGAAAGAAGGCAGTGTACTTACAACTATAAATATAATATTGTATTTTATTTCAGCATTGCTTTTTTGAAATATTAAAACATAGATAATTGCTTTTTTGTATTTAGAAAGCTATATAGTTAAAATATTATTAAAATAATGAAGTCTTAATGAATTCCAAATAACAGAAATAAACAGAAATAAATCCTACAGGCAAACACAATGATTGTTTTAAACATCTCTATGACACTAGGTAAGCTGTTAGTCAATCCTACTTAAATAAAAATATATCTCAAAGTGAAACTGTTCGCAAGCAATTTATTTATTTATTTATTTATTTTATTTATTTAATTACATTTGTATCCCGCCCTTCTCCTTGCGGACTCAGGGCGGCTGACAATGATTAAAATACTAACATATACATCTAATTAAAAATTAATAAAAAGAAATATTTAGATACGTCANCAGTCCCGCGAGCTGGAACAACCACGTCTTGAGGGCGCGGCGGAAGGAAGGGAGATCAGGGATCACCCTGATCTCTGGGGGCAGTTTGTTCCAGAGGGTGGGTGCTCCCACAGAGAAGGCCCTCCCCCTTGGGGTCGCCAGCCGGCACTGTCTGGCTGACGGCACCCTGAGGAGACCCACTCTGTGGGAGCGTACAGGTTGACGAAGACGCATGGTGGAAAACAATAGCTCTTTATTTTCCTTCTCCAATTCCAAGCAAAGAGCAACAGGCTCGCAGGCCTTTTATAGGGTGAGGAACCCAGATAGTGCTAACCAATAGGAACGCAGCGTTTTCGCGCCTTGCGCATGCGCTCAAGGCTGGCGCCGCTTTGTCTGGTCCCGGGATGCTTTTACAATGCCCGGGACCATTTGCAACCTTTCTGGGCCTGCTGAGTTTCCTCAACAGGCCCAGGACACAACAGAAACAGTATTTTAAAACTACAGTAGAAGAAAAATAAAATATTCCATTATTTCAACAGATCACCATCTTTGGGAAAATAGTCAAACTTTTTGACATATAGTGATTTATTCAGATCACATCATCAAATTTGGTACACCATTGTTTTGAAACAGTAGGGTTGTCTGCATTTCTAGTCTTGTTAAAATTTTGAAAGTGTATTCTCCTAGCATTGATATTTTTAGCATTAAGCTTTGATTTCAAGTATGTATATAATATATTTATATTCCACTTTTGGTTTAAGTAGGCTGGCAAAAGTACATGGCATTACCAATATATTTTCCTTGTATTCATAACCTTCTGGACTAGATTGGTCTGAATCAGAAATTGCCCCAAAGTCATCCAATGAGCCTAATAGAAGCTGGACCTCGGTTACAGCAATCCTGGTCTAATACCCGAACCATTATACCACCAGGGCTATATATTCAAAGCTAGTATTGTAGGAAAATATGCCTTTTTTCATGAAAAAAAAATGAAAGAATCCTGTGAGAGATATTTCAGGAAGATTACATTTTCCTCCAAGAATATGATCAAATATGAAAGTCTGACATAAATTTGTCCTAGTAGCCTGAATTTCCAAACCTGATCTACATGAAGACATGGGAGGTGATTTAGATCACATCAACAATTTGGATTTGCAGATTACACACAATCTTTTGCTATCCCTTTCTCGAGAAGATTAAGGTAACTTTGAATATTTGTCTGGAAGCAGTTTTAAAATGGATGTCAGCAAACAAACTAATCATGTTGAAGATATGATCCTGGTATTGGATAGGCTGCACTTCCCTGTATAATAGTAAAGGTCCTCCTGATGTCATTGTTATCTTTGGAAGTGCAGGCAAAAAAAGTTTACCAGAGAACCTTTTATTAGGTTCATCTGATATGCTAGATGGAGAAAATAGCACCTGTTGTAGGCATCTATGTTGTTCCTTTTTCCACATTCAGATATATGCAGCAATATATTGACTACCCAGTAAAATGGTTTAAAAGTATTTACTGATTAAATTGACCAGTATCTTTCAGGAATTAGGTAAACTGTTCAGTATTTACTAATTATTGACTTCATTGTTTAGGCTTATTTTAAAGTGCCCTGGATTGTATTAATACCACAAAATCAAGTTTGTTTGAAATATTAATTGAAATAATATTTCAAATTATTTGAATATCAGTACCAGATGTATAACTTTAAGCCTGGACAAGGCTCTGAAGTTTTCTTGGCAAGATTTTTCAGTAGGAGTTTGCTACTGTTTTCTTATGGCTTATGGGGTATTGTTTTGAAACACCTGTATTTTTACAAACAATCAGCACTTGGTTAGGGTTAGAGAAAGGTCAACAGCAGTCAAGGGGGCTTGAACTTAATACATTTGTAACTATGTATGATTCTAGGTTGATCCCTCATTTCATCTCTGCCCTTGGCTCTATCAGTTTTTCTCTTAATACATACTATAAACGAAAAAAAAGTTTTAATTGTGAGCTAAAAGGTTAAAAGCAGATATTTTTTTTCAATAAAACCACACAGGATAAAAAAAATACACTTTCAGTAATTAATCAGGATCATTCATATTTAATGTTGAGATTTACCAGAAGGGGCCTGAGAGAGGAAGAAATTAAAATGTGATCAGGATCAGTGGCAGAATCAAAACTTCCAATCAATTGTTATGAAAATCAAGCATGCATTTTCCCAAATTGTAGAAGGCATAAATAATATAAATCGATTTGTATTGCATGCTCTCTATTCTTTCAAACAGCTGTTTTGACTTCATTTCTCTCTCTTTTAAACACTGTAGAATCCATATATGGGGTCTATTTCAAAATTTCCACACCACTCCTGTCCAAATGCTTATCTATATTCCCACAGATACCTAGATTTTGATGTCATGTTGTTTCCATCAGCACATTCAAGAAAGTATCACATTTTCTTTTTTTCTGCCTCTGAGTTTAAAGGAAAAAAATGACATTCAACTATAATACAAGGCAAACATTGCCTTGGAACACTTTTTGAAAGTGTTCTTAACAGCATCACGCCATTTTCAGCAGAGCAGACTACAAAGGCAGCAAGACACTTATAAAGGCAAGCTTCTATTTTATTCAAGGCAGTCATCTAAAACTGGATTGACACAGATAAAGGCTGAGTTAGTTGGTATTCTTGTCATTCAAATCTGTTTGCTTAAAAAAAGAAAAGAGGAAATCAAGAAAATAGCAAAAGAGAATTTTTCAAAGAAAATTCTCTGCATGCTATCAGCGGTAACTGACTCAAGTAATCTTCATCTCACTGATGAAGTCTTAAAACTTTATCAGAAGAAGCACTTTGAAGTTGAGAAGGGATTTCCTTTCTTTTTTTATTTCTTTACTAAATTTTATTTTTTTCCTAGAATCATTTTAGGACATCTATCCTAAGAGTAAAGGAGTCTCCTAAGAAAGACTAGCAACTATTCTTGTTTCTCTCCAGTATTCCAAGGTTTCTCTCTCTCTCTCTCTGCCATTATTTCTCAATCTTTTGAGGTTAGAGAGGGGAAGGAGATGTCTTCTAGGATTTAACTAAAAGCTGAAAGCCAGAGAAGCTGAACCATGAAACAATCTATTCAAATAGATTTCTTGACTGACCTATCAAGAAACAATTAACATATTACATTCAATTCTGGATAATTTCACTGTAATTTTCTTCTTTTCTGAAAGTAATTCTTTCATTATTTTTGATACTAAACATGAAAAAAATCATATGAGAAAATGCGTATTGATAGTCGGACTTACTGTATATCCTGCCTTTTGTTCAGGAATAAACAGAAACACAGGACCCATTCCCTTTTGTTGTTGTTGTTGTTGTTGTTGTTGTTGTTATTGTTGTTGTTTTTGGTCACAACAGCAGCATTGTGAGGGAAGTTGAGCTGAGAGAATGTGATTGAAATAAGACATTGTTTTCAAAATTGATTACGGTAAACAAAGAGTGAATGGAAATAAAAGTCAAAGTTATAAAGAATTAGAGATGAAACTGAATTGAAAGAAAGATGGAATGATTATTTAAGAGGTCTATACTGGAATTATAGTGATATGTTGAATAATGATCCTTGCAGAATTTTCCTTTGTGTGGCATCAATTTTGGAACAGGAGTTCCTAGTCACCAAGCTCACCATATACCTATCCCAAATCACTGAGAGCTTAAAATGTCTATAACAGACATTAGCTCAAAGTTACCATAATTTGTCTTGATCATTTCATTCTCTGTTGGCTCTCATTTTCTTGTCTTGAGTCCAATAGAAATAAGCAGCAAAAGGATTAATAAGATTAAGTCACTTATGTTTACTATGACTAGTATAAGCTAAGATAGCCAAAATAAATCTGGTTCACATGACAAGCTACTTATTTTTTTATAGTTAATTCCAAAATCTTACAGCAAAAGTTAATATTCCAAACTTAACTTGACCTTTTATAGATTTAAAACTTTCTTAGATCAAACTCTTATTTAGCATGCAAGGAAAAGGACAGTTGCAGATGTGCCAAAAAACACTGGATGACTACTTAAAAAGAGAGAGCAATGCACAATTCAACCACCCTCCATCTTCATTATATGAAAGGAAAGCTGCAACAGTATTTGATACCAGTGTGCAAATCCAGAAAGCAACAGAAAGCCCATTTAATCTCCGAATCTTGTCACTGAATCTTTCTAAAGTGATTTGAAGGCAACTCATCTGATTCAATATCTTCATACTGTGGATATTTCCCACTTTAACTATATTGGTTTTATTTTAATCTGAATAAATGGATTCACAATTTAGACTCCAATCTAGACATCTGACTCACTACGCAACCAACCATAATAATAATAAAACATCAATTTTCATATGGTAGAGAGTGTGATGCTGTAAAACAAGCTGGAAAATGCCTTAGAAATGCTGGAGTACAGTGCCAGCAAATCCACCTGCTATTGAATAGGAACTGAAAAATGCAGAAGACCACACATTTTTCACCTCTGCCTTTAGATGCATCAGCCAGAACAGGCAATTTAGAATTAACTTCTAGCTTTATAGAGGTGATTGTGAACTTAGTATGGCAAGACCTCAGATATTTATCAGAACACATTGCAGAATCAAATCATTACCACTCTCCCAATCTTCCACCCAGATATCTTTTGTCTTTTGAGATTAAGATCTTCAGTGTTAGCAAGCTTTAGAAATAAAACATATTTGGAAAGTCAAGACAAGTATTAATGAAGACCTAAAATAATGATTTAACAAGATGTAGTTGTTCCCTCTTCCCATCCCTTGGTGAGCTATTATCAAAAAAGCATAAAAACAATTCATATAATACTGCCAAATATCAGTTTGTAAGAATTATTTCAGAAAGCAAAATTTAGAAATTACATATCTACCATTCTTTTTCTTGCATATAATGAGAACAGGATTTTTTTTTCTTAAAAAAAGTCCTCAACATTAAGTGTAAGAATGAGAGAATTTAATCTTCATTTTTAAGCTAACAATTCACTTTAATCAAATCTGAAGACAATGAGAAGACATTTATCATTTGTATTCTACATTTTCTATGCGAAATCCAAACATGCCAAATATATACAAAAATGTATATATTAAGAAAAAAATGTATCTCAAATAATATATAAAGATAAATTGGTACAAAATACACAATTATCAATGAAAATATTATTTTTTACATTTTCAAATTTGAAGAATCATACATTTATTTCATATCATTAATAAATTAATGCTTGAATGAATTTCAAAATTAAACTGGATGAGATTTAGGTCCCCTTCCCATCTGATAGATTCCTAATTAAAAATAATTCCTACATTATGTTTCCCTCTGCTGAGGCTAAGAAATGTTCATGTTCATCTTTGCCAAATCATTTATAAATGAATAATCGGATCTTCACTTTCTTTTGAAGAATTCAAATATATTGTTTCTCACTCTGCAAGGTACACAATATATAGTCTTTCCTTGGACTGGCAGATTATTTGCTGTTTACACAAGATAGAAAAAATATCATATAGATTCTTAATTAGATTCAGATATATGTATTTTAAAAAATAGTATCATAAATACAGCTGGTGGAGGCTCTGATGTTCAGAGAAAGGTCACTTTTTCTATCTTTCAATGGCTTGAATAAAGCAATTTATTTTGCAGTGATAGTGCATATATGTCAAATCCATTAAAGTTACTCATTTCGCTTTAAAATAAAGTATCTGTCATGGTTCCAACAGATGAAACCCTTCAAAAGAACTTTTAGACATTGTTTACCTTAAATAATCTTTTATTTGGGAAACAAAGTATCGGCACTACATAGTTGAACCAAAAACTAAATTCCCCTCTCCTGGATACAAAGTAACAAAGTACAATTGCCACCTGCAATAAACAGTCATAAATCCCCAATTAGCTTGAAGCGCGGGCTTCCTCCCCAGCTCCCCAGCCCACCAAAATGCTATCAGATCTGGGTACAATGTCCTTGGGTTCCCACCGCCGAGTTATTATTGTTATGACTACCCCTTTTCCATCATCAACTAATTCTAAAAGCATAGAGAAAATGGCTGCATTTTCATCTGTTGCCAAAGCAAGAACATCCGATGTTAGCAGTGTTGACAGTATGCTAATTATTAACTTGACTTTATGCATAAGATGTTCTCAGTGTGATTGAGAATATATGAAGCCCATTATGACAGATTTTATTGTTTAAAAAAATAAGGTATGTAAATTTAGTTTAAAAGGCTGTTAAATAATGAATTGTCTCTGGTAATGTATTGCAACTGAATATTTCATGGACAGATAGTTCTCCACTTGTGATCATTCATTCAGCAACCGTTCAAAGTTATGTCAGCATTGAAAGAATTATGGTTACAACTGGTTTTCAAAGTTCCAGCTGTATTAGCACTACCATAGTGATTGTGATCTGGGCACTTGGCAACTGTTTTTTTTACTTACTTCTGATTACAGCACCCCATTATCATGTAATAACCATTTGCAAATGTCTCTGCTGGTTTCCATAGAAAGTCAATGGGAAACCTGGCTGGGAAGGTCACTGGGATAAGTTTTCCCCAACTGTCCATACTTGCCCAGATCCTTTGCACTTATGTTGTGCTGGCTTCATGTGCACTTTCAAGCATCCTCCCCAACTTGTGCCACACTCTTGTGCACCCCCACATGCCCTCACTGTGCCTTCCCCTCATACTCCACTGTTCCTTTCCCTTTCCAGCAGCAGTCACTTACCTGCTTGCAATCCCAGGACTTGCAATTTTCTTCTGGCTTCCCCACTGATTTTGATTATTGGGAACATATCAGTAAATTTCCTTGCTTAGCAACTGTAGGTTTCAGCTAACAGCAACAGTAGGACTGCAGGGATTGCTGTCACTAGGTGACACAGTCACCTATTACAACTGCATTGCTTAGGGATAGAAATTCCAGTCTCAGTTACTATCATTAATTGAGGACTACGGGTCAGGCAATAGAAAATTTCCTATGTGGTCATTTAGCTTGTTAGTTTCAGCTTGTTACTTTGCTCCTTAGTTTATCCTCTTCAGCTTTTTAGTCTGCTGCTGCCACCTATTCCGCATATATCATTTTGAATTCCTGATATATTGGGATTTAAAAATATTGTTAAAAATATTCTAATCATTATTATATTTATTGATCTATTATTTGTTATAATTATTGATTATATATGTTATGGGTTTATTTGCTTCTAACTTCTAACTTCTGTTTAGATTATAAATGCCTGTCTATATGTCTTATTTCAGAATATAAGAACTTGTTAGTGATCATTTATACAAATAGCATGACTAAGAAGGTAATTCATCTTTATTCTTATGCTTTTTTAAATTCTACCTTTAAAACTTCAAAATGGTTCTTCCACTAAAAAACTAAAAATACAAGAAAATGATATATTAGTAAAACTTATAAAATATTTTTATTACAAATTTAAATATTGTAAAAACCATATTGGATTCAAAAGTATTTGTTTTTATTTCAAAACTCAAGTGGAATGGATTGTGCTTTAGCAGAAGGGAAGTCCACAATTTGAGTACTTGTCAACATCTGGTAAGAGTTATCTCTGAGGATGTAATGGAATCTTGGAGAGAATA
The DNA here is from genome assembly GCF_001527695.2 of Protobothrops mucrosquamatus. Lineage (NCBI taxonomy): Eukaryota > Metazoa > Chordata > Lepidosauria > Squamata > Viperidae > Protobothrops > Protobothrops mucrosquamatus. The sequence goes on from NW_015386750.1 coordinate 355,918, forward strand.
CAATTTATTTAGTTTAATACTTATGTACATTTGTCATGGTTAAATATGCCAATTATGTTTATTATGCTTTTCATGAAACATAGACACAGAAAAAGATGGGACTAAAATCTAGGGTTTTGTATGAAAATGTTTGATCCTGGTTGAATATTCTGTTTTAGAATTTTGAGTGGCTTGTGTGGTCACTCAAAACCAATTCTATATTCTACAAGAAAAAGTCTCAAAAACTGTTGTGTGTTTTACTTATCAAAAGCAATAATTAGTCAATATAGTCTATTTACTTCTTTGTTTTCACTCTAGAGTCAGAAGAATAATTGGGAGGTGTGACAGTCCTTGTTAATTGTTATTGTCTCACAAAATATCAGAAAAATAAGCAAGAATAGATAAAAGATACCAAACAATTTGGAAGCTTTAAAAGAACAAATCACTCTCTTTTCGTATCCTGAGGTACCGGACATAGCACAAAGGCCAAGCAGATAATCTCAATCCTGTCTTCAATGAGACATTAACTTTGCCTCTATTGAAATTATATTCATTGCTATGGCATGGGTTTTTAATTACCCTCCCCAGAACATTACATTACAACTGTCTAGCTACAAAATAAGGGCTGGTGCTATTAAATTGCTTTAGTACTATTCATTAATATTACCATAGCAGAAGAAAAAATAGTGTTACTATTTTGTTAGGCACTGCCAACATTTTTAAATATATACAATAGTAGCTCACCAGCAAGCAGCTGATGTTCTAGGACAAAACCAGCAACCTGAACTCATCTTTAACAACTAAATGTTAACAAGGCAAGCCATCTAATCAGGGGTATTAAACTGCCAGCCCACAGGCCGGTTTCATCATACCGAAGCCGTGCCCACCCCATTACCGGCAATGCAAAAAGAGTCGCGATACATTGCGACACATCATATGACATGGTGAGTTTGACACCCATGATCTAAATCAACCAAATTGAAGTCTTCTCTCTGTTTCACAATGTTTTTTTTTTCTCTCCCTGTAGCTCACCACTAAAAGCACAACATTAAAACACAAAGTTAAAAAACAAAAACACCAAATTGAAAATAATCTGGCATGGAGTTGTAAGCCTCAAAGGCAGTCAGCTGTATATATTCTCACCAGCTCCAGCAGCAGGTTCTTTATGATACTCTTGGCACTCTCTCAATCACTCACCAAAAGCAGGGTCAAATCTAAAATGGCTCCTTGGAGACCCATGTGCTTTGCTATACCTTCTGTTCCCAGCATTCCAACCACAGATCACAGCACTCAGCCTTAACCAATAGCAGCTGCCAAATCAGACAAACTATTGTTTGTATTATTGTTTCAATCTAGTGATAAAATGCAAGACAGTATTCCATTTATTTCTTCAAAAGCAACTGTAGGATTGGAGCTCATAAAGGCAAATGACAAAAAGTATACCATGATCTATATACTCTAGCCCAATATTTTACACAAATGTTTTCCCCCCATTGTCATCATGGTTTACAATTAGGTGTTTATGTAATTTACCATAGAAAAGTTTGGGGCACATAAATATTGTATCAATGCATTGTTCTGCATACAGAACAAAACAGTGAATTAACAATAACTCCATATCATATTCAAGTGGCACAGCTCAAACAGAAATAACAAGATAATACATAAATAGTGCTGATATTTCATTGTACATATATTCATGTAGATACTTATGATTTGGAGACAAAGCAAAATTTACAGGCAAGATGACCTAAATTATAGTTATTTGAACAATAAACTTAATAAAAGCTCATCATTACAATAAAGCAGTAGCACTTTTCATAATTAGAGATCAGTCTCTTAAAAAATAATTGCATTGTTTCTGAAAAAAATTATCGAGTAATAGTAGTAACAAAAAGCTCTATAATGTTCACATTACACCATTTAAGATAAATAATTTAAATGTGAAATAGTGTCCTAAGTATATACATTTAAGGCATTTATATACATATATATTATTGCTAAAAATTATGGAGGTCAATTATAGCATCAAAGATACGGTCAGTTGCTGTGGAACAGATCACAATTGCTCATGCAGAAGGAAGAGGAGGAGAAGGAAGAGGAGTCAGTTCCATGATGTGATCTTAAATATATAACCACCTTTTTAAGAAGAATATTGGAATCAAGTCCTAAACCTCAATGATAGAGAATTAAAAGAATTATGGAATGAACTTAAATAATTTATTAAGGATGAATGCAAAAAGAAAATGCCAAAAACCAAGTAAGAAAAGAAAGCAAAATTAGATGCTAGAACAAACCATGAAAGAAAGGAGAAGTGAAAGCCATGAAAGATAAAAATGTCGGAAAGGAACTTAATCTTTCTGATGCTTATTTAAGAGAGTTGTTAGAAGAGACACAAAGAAGGAATACAACAATATCTCAAAAGACACTGAGGATAGGAACAAACATGAAATAAGGAAAGCTTTTTTTAAAAAAAAACAGGTGGCTCCAATATCAAATGGATATACTAAAGAATGTCAGTGGACCAAAAAGTAACATAGTCAAAGAAGATCAAATTTGGAATGAGGCCAAATAGAATTGCTGTCATCCAACATATTCCCTACTTGCCGGAATCTCTAGTACTAGAAGACAAAGTTAGTTTTGGTCTTTTGGTCAAAAGCTGCAGAAATGGATGGAATATCCACTAAAATATGGAAAGCAACAGATGAACAATCAGCAAAAGGTCTAACCAAGCAATGCCAACACATCTGGAGAATGACATGGTGGCCAATAGATCAAAGGAAATCGATCTACACTTCAATACCAACAAAGGGAGTCTTGACTGATGATGTGTATGATATCTGTATGTTATATATATCTTTAATTTTGGTATGCACTCCTGGATAAACCAGGATAAACCAGACAGGAAATTATTACTAGTTGAGCTAACTGTAATTTATTTTAACATTAAATTAACAGAATCTTGCAAGTCTGAAGTTAGAAACTTCCTGCTGCTATTTTTAACTGCCTGAACAATTAAGAGCAGGTCCTTCCTAAGTTTCTTTCCCTGACCATTAACCCACTGGGAGCTTCTGCTTCCCTTATCTGATTGTTTCCAGGGCAGCATCTCTTCCCCTTATCCCCCAAGGTCATCCACATACTCCATTACATTTTTATCTCTAGGAAAATAAAACTTAGGATCATCCATATTAGAGCACTTCATGGAAAAAGATGTGCCAGATGTTCAACCTAGCTCTAGAAAAGGGCAAGGATCAGGAGACATTATTGCTGATGCATACTGGATAAAAAGTGTCAAAGAATACCAAAGAGAAATCATATGTGCTTCATCAATTATAGAAAGACTTTTGATTGTGTTATGACAAGTTGTGAAATATGTTCAAAAAATAGAATCCCAGAATATCTTATTGTTCTCCTGAGGAACTTATATACAGCTCATGAAGCCTTAGAATGAACAGAAAATGGTGAAATACACTGGCTCCAAGTTGACAAAATAGTGAGCTGTATATTCCTCTTATTTATTCAATGTATATGTGAAGGATATTGTACAATATTATAAATATATATTAAGGTAAGCTGAGTTGGAAGAAGAACATGGTTTTAAAACTGGAAGAACAAACATACATAGCCTGTGCTACACTGATGATACTACTCTGATAATTGAAAATTCAATGGATCTGCAAGCTCTAATAGTAAAAGTTAAGGAGCTCATGAAAAAATGGGACTGAAATTAAATATAAAGACCAAACTAATAACTACAGGTAAAACAACCTTCCTTAGAATTGGCAATAAAATTACCAAGGTAATGGGTAGTCTCTAATTGTTAGGATTGACCATTAATAGTAAAAGAATGAGCAGTCAAGAAATATGCTGCAGATCTGCACTTTGGTAGAGCAGCTATGAAGACCTTGGAAAAAAATATTTAATGCTAGACTTCCAGAAGAATAAATGTTGAACTAAAAGTGGCTCTGTGAAAATTAGAAGTAACAACCACATAGAAGAATGATGAGCCAATGACTTACTGTGATCAACATCTTTAAAAGTACACAAAGTTTCCATATTTCATTTCTAATCACATTCAGAAAGCACTTATCAAAACTTTTATCTATTTGAAACCTTTGCTCTAGAAAGCTATGTCCAAACTTAAATTATTCTACTTTGGAAACATTGTGCAAAGGTAACTTCTGTCTGGAGAAGTTTCTAATGCTAGGCAAAGTGGAAGGAAACAGAAGAGAACCAGTAGCAGGGTGGATATAATCAGTTTTGATCATGTGTGCACTGTAGGAAGAGCAGAAAGACCAGGGTAGGGATATATCTAGAAATGGTATCTATGTGGTCATTATGCGTCAACAACAACTTCATGACATGTAATTATCATGATTGTGAAACAGCTCCATTGTTTTCAATTTCTTCTTTCATTTCTTAGGAAATACTTTCATTGGGAGCAATATACTTCTTCTCTGAGCAATAAAGCAGTGTCATTTTCCTCAGTGAGGTGCACTTACATCTGGAAAATACTTCTGCACATAAGCTGAATATGTGGCAAATATATCCTTTTAATATGCTGAATATTTAAAGCAGCAGCTTCATTTAGTCTTAGAAATGAGGAAGCCATGTGGCTTTGCAAAACAGCTTCAAGGAGATGCTTTACTTGATCTTTGATTAAAGTGAACCATTCATTTTACAGAGCCTTAGGATCTATTATGTATGAGACCAGCTGCAAGTTTGAAAAGTTTGCCAAAAAAAAAATGGAGAATAGGAAATATTTAAATGTTTATCTTTTCAACAGAGAACAACTTATACATATTTATTTGGAACTTGGTTTTATAAATTCTTTATTCATTATATATATTAAGGTGTCATGTGTGGTTCTTGTTTTGTCTTTATTGGATGCATTAATAATTTTGACTTGAAATAATTGGTTTGCCTTTGATTTTGAGATTAGTAGTCACTGTAGTTGATAGTTACACAATAGAATTGAAAAGATAATGCTTTATGGATTTGTCTATACAGTAGAAAAGAGAAGGAATATGGGATGAGGAATTAATTGGGTGTAAAGAGGGGATGAAGTATTATAAAAATGTTTATACTTGTGATGAAGGTTGAAAGTCACTCTTTAAATGTTTCTTTTCTCTCTCTTTACTATATTCTTTTTTCCATTTCCATTTTTTCCTCTCTTTCTTTCTTTCTTTCTTTCTTTCTTTTTTTCTTTCTTTCTTTCTTTCTTTATTTATTTATTTATTTATTTCAAAATCCTTAATAAAATCCTTGACTGACAACTGGCTGCTTAATACCTGTTCAAAATTACAGTGGCCTCAGAAAGGGTGATTTAAAATGTTGCACCATCCCCCTGCAGTTTTGTGAGTACATTTTTTGTGCTTGGCAGCTGGTGCTCTGGCAGTTTCCCAAAAGCAATAGCTTATATACACTTATATACCACTTCACTTATATACCACTTCACTTATATACACTTATATACCACTTCACGGTGCTTTACAGTCCTCTCTAAGTGGTTTACAGAGTCAGCATATTTCCCCCAACAATCTGGGTCCTCATTTTACTGACCTCGGAAGGATGGAAAGCTGAGTCAATCTTCAGCCGTTGAGGATTGAACCACTGGCAATTTAGAGAATTAACCTGCAATATTGCATTCTAACCACTGTGCCAACATATTCTGAGATTAGAATGAGGAAATAATGCTCAGGGAAAGGGAAAAAAAAACTTGTAACTTCATATAATATTTGTTTTTCACTTTAAATAGTTTAAATATATGAAGATGGTTATGTCTGAAAAGTTTTTAAAATTTGCATCTATAACCTTTGAAACCAAATGTTGGCTGGTTTTTAGTAATTGTTATAACAATTTTTATTCCATTTCTTAAATTTACATAACAAAACTCAGGAATCTCTGCAACTGCTGAAAAAAAAAGTGTTCACTAGCTTGTCCAGTCAGTATTCTCCAAAATGCTCATAATTCATGTTCTATTTCCAACCTGAAGAGCGGTTGACTATCACTAAAAGATATTTTAGATACAAAGATTTTCATTCAGAAAATTACAGCCACTTGTGATAATTGCGGGTATTACTGACAGAACTTTTTGGTTGTGTTTATAGAGCACTGATAGTACACATTGGGACAAAGGAAAAGAAAGAAACTCTACACCAGCAACCAACATAACCAATATAAAGGCTATATTCCTGAGAGTAAACTGTACAAGGGGTAGGCTGTTGTTCAAATAAGGCTCTATATATTCCGAACACATACATGTAAGGAAGTTTGTCTATTCATACAGAAAAAAGGAAGTCTACATTCACCTGAAATGTGAATAATTCTTTGAAGTTTTAGATGTTTCTGAGAGTTTTGAAAAGTCATCTGAAAAGAGGTATATTCTCTTATTTAAAGAATGATTCCTTTAAAGTTGAATCAAAAGCTATCAACCAGTTCAATAACTTCATTGTCAAATCTAAGGCTTGCTACTACAGTATATCTGTTGTCATCATTAGTTTAACATTCTTTATATTTAATATAAATATATAATGTTTTACATAGCTGTTATTTTCAACTATAATATGAATAACATGGTAGTCCCTTGCAAGTTTTTCTAGCTATCTACTGCAGCGATTCACTTAACAACTGTGGCAAGAAAGGTCATAAAATGGGGCAAAACTCACTTAACAAATGTCTCACTTAACAACATAAATTTGGGGCACAATTGTGGTTATAAATTGAAGACTACCTGTATATTGCTATTTGTTTTGAACCTGTAGATGATATAGAACATAATTTAAAGTACTTTAAAGCAGTTTTTGTTTGATTTAGTTTAGTTTTGTTCTGTTTTTAGAAAACATTTTGAAAACCTGAAAAACAATTTTTTTTTCTATCTCTCCTAAATTTCTTCTATCTTGCTCTTTGTGACCAGGAAAACTACCAGTCAGTTGGAAAATTTTTGTCATTCTCAGAAGATTTCATGTCAAGTGAAATTTTTCTGATCCAGGGCTGAAACCTGTACAGAATTAAATAGGGCATAAGAAATCAAAGAAGGCAATTGCACTTTAGAGTTATATTAGCTGTTAAAAACAGTTATTATTCACAGCTGTGTAACCACAATTAGGATGCTATCTACCAAAACAAAAGAATGACTGTTAATCATGCATGGAAATCACAATGTGTAACAATATGTGGAAAAAACTTTGGAAGACTGTGCAAAGAGACACTGCCAAATAAATAGTCAGGTAAGAGATATCATAACCCACAACTGAATAAGGAGTAGTGCAAGAGGTTCAGAAAAGACTTTTGTGGGCTGTAAAGGAAATGGGGGAAAACTTTCAAGATTTTGTCAATGTAGCTTTACACTGCAGTAGAATTAGCCCATCTGGTCTATCTGGTGTTTCCTGTCTGGTCTATCTTGTAAAGTTGACATCATTCTTGTAAGTCTGTAAGTATAATTCTGCCTCCTTTTCCTTTACAGCCTGGGGAACTAAGAAGGGTGTCTTTTGAGCATCTTGCTCCACCCACTATCCACCTGTGAGCTACACTGTCTCTTATCTGATCATCCCTGTAGCCTTTAATACATTAAACCAGTCTTTTCTTCTGGTGTCCTCTGTGTTCTGTTTCCTGCTTGGTTCAGCATTGAAGAGGCAGCAATAGAAACTAACAAGCATTGCTCCGCCCCTATTTATACATTCAACTCTGGGCGGCGTCAGCCAATGAGAGCACCGTATTCTCCCGCTCAAATGCATACTAATCAGTCTTGTAGACAGCAAGTCTGGCTAGCAGGCCACGTGGTCTGCTAACCGTTCCTGCACAAATTCCAGCCACCTGCTTCATAAGTTTAACTCAATACATTACACTCTGAATCAATGTGATTATGTGCTTAAGTCTCTGAAATAGCATGATTTTCAGTCCTGTTTCATTTCTCTTTAATTCCAATGGAAATCATAGTCAAGTGAGCTAGTTTGTGTATTCTATATAACCAGAAAAATACCATTCCCCCCCCCTCCATATACACAACTTCCACATCCAATATCTGTCAGGACTACACTCCTGTCACAGGAGATTATGTCAGCAGCATAACACAAGACTCAGTCGTATCACTGAACTGGAAGTTCTTGTAATTACATGGCCAGCCAGAGAGAAAAATTGCAATAGATATTGTAGTCTGTATGCTAACTAGAAACACACACAGGATTTGTTCTGGATAACAGTTGCAAAAGGTCTCCTAAGGCATATCTAAAATCTCTGAGGAATTAAGGTTATATAAATTGCTGAACTGAATATTCAGTGGTTTCTTAAATGCTATTTATTTATTAGATGTGTGCAAAGGCATGCTTCAAACCTTGATTTAGTGATTGATTGAACAACCCATTTTATATTAAAAAATCCCTCATCAGGTCTAGCATTCTATGTCACACAACTAATAACTAGAGATATTTAGGAAGCTCATAAGTACGTAGCTCTCTTCCACAGTTGCTTTTCAGCAGCTGTTATTTAAAGAATGTTGCTTGTAATTCAGAAGACAGGATACAGAGACTAACTACTCAGTTTCTTTATTATTCTTTAAAAAATATTTCCTGATAGAAACAAGTTTTATAATTTAATAATTGACTTAGTTAATTACAATTTCCTTACATTCCATTTCAGTGCATAATCCAATATCTGTCTTGCATAATTTTCAATGCCTGTATCACATCATATCTGTCTTTTCTATAAGCTAAAAAACAAACAAAAGCTATGCAGATATTTTTATAAGACACTGCTTTAACCTCCTGATTTTTAATTGCTTTTCCTGTAAATTTTATAATCCTACAATATTATTTTTTGAGTTGTAATCCAATTCGTATAGGCCAATTCAGAGTTCCTAGTTCAGTCTGGGGCCACAATTCAAATCTCTGTTCATAAATCTAAATCTTCATAGCTCCCTCAAGCTATGCAAAGCAACAGGTGGCTATTTTTTTTCCTGTCTTCTGTTTGAATTGGATGAAGAGAGGATAAGATTTTTTAAATACAAAAAATCATTTAATTCCTTATAGACCGGATGAAACTTCTAGGCCTCTGAGAAGGTGGCTGAAAGTTTTATACGATTAGGTTTGTTTATATTTATTTTATATCCCACACTTCTATTAATACGATTTTTAACTTTAAAAGAAGTCCTTTAATACAGGGGTCCCCAACGTTTGGGACCAGGTTTCACAAACTGTGGACAAGTGCGCAAGTGTGAACAGCTCCATTTGCAGAAGCGGCAGGTTCAGGTACCCGCCACTTGTGTAAATGGAGCAGTGAGCGCATGTACACCCTCTGCTTAAACAGAACCAAGCCCTCTCTCCCCCCGCCAGCCCACAAAGCCAGAAAGGTTGGAGACCCCTGTTTTAATATGTCTTCTATCCTTGAAGAATGGAGATAATAATCTTAAAACTGAAGATTGAATTATCTTCCTATGATTACAGAGCTGCACAACTCTTGCTGCTTTCAGTTTATCAGCATCACCAAAAAGAGTATTAAATCCAGTGTGTGCATATTGAGACATGATATAGATATGACCATTCAGAGTCCTAGGGGAAATGAACTAAAAAAAATCTTGTTTAATGTTCATGAAGCATCAACATTGTTTTTAGAGAACTACATGATACATAATGCAATCAGCTGATGCTCTGAGACCTCTTTCCTTCACCTTCAGAATATCTCATCTTCCCTTTGGTCACTGAATATATGAATAAAAAATAGGACATATAACTAGGATGCAGGACATAAAAGAGATTGACCTACATTTTTAAAGCATGAAAAACCTGCCTACTGCTTAATGTTAGTAGCTGCCATACAATGATGTGCACTTGTCCAATAAAGTGGGAATACATATTTTTTTTACTTAGAGCAGATAATCACTACCATTGTATGAGAACTCGCATTAAATTAAATAATAATATAATCATGACTGCAAATCTTTATATTCTTCTAGAGGCAGTTTCTATTTGATGGAAAGGAACATGGATTTCTGTTTTCATTTTTGCTAATGAGGTTGTGCACAAACTTCTAAATACAACTAGTATCAATACAGCACTCCTTTAGAGTTGTGCTAAATATTACAAATGCATAAACACAACCCATGACTATTGTTCATCACATTTTCCCTATAAACATATCCTAATATAGTGTATAATGTTAATATACCAAACTACATTCCATCTGTCATATTTTGTTTTAGTAAAACCCACATTTATTTGAGGTGAAAACTATTGAAATATGGACTATTAGACACTATGAATTATATGTTTGATGGTTACATTCTTCTTTTTTGGCATCTATCCATACTTTTATGAGAGCTGAAAAATTCTACTAAGTTGAGTTATTAATATCAAAACCTTGAGGTTGGAGAGAAGACACATCATATACAGCAGTGTTTCTCAACCTTGACAATTTTAAGGCATGTGGACTTCAACTCTGGCTGTGGAATTCTGGGAGTTGAAGTCCACATGCCTTAAAATTGTCAAGGTTGAGAAACACTGATATACAGAAAAAAACTCCTTTCTAATGACCCCCTTTGCCTGGTTTTTTTTTCCTTTGCTCATTTTGATCCCATCTCATAGCCCATTTGAAACTTTTTAGAATATTGTGCGGAGTGCTGACAATTTCATCCTTTAGCCCATTAATAAAAATTTTCAAGTTAGTTTATGCAGCACTTGGTCCTAATGCAATATTTAGGCACATATATGGATATAAGTTTAGTTCATGCATTCTACTAAGCCACAGTGTGGATTTTTATATGCTGTGTGCATCTAGCCATTGTGGTATAAAAATTATGGATTTTGTGCTTAGTGGTGTTAACATAGACAAGATATTTTAAAAACATAGTCTACTACAAGTAAGAACCTATATAGATAAGACTGTGTGGGTGTGTAGATTTTAAAAACCAGTTCACAAGAAGTAGATTAGGAACTTCAAGACCACATCATTGTTTTACTCTGAAAAATTTGTACTTATCCACGTGTATAGCAAAGGGAATCAAGTAGTCAATATTATTGTTAACTATTCACCATTGCACTTGGATCTGGTTCCTTCTTATTGAAGTGCAAATGTGTGTGCAAACAGGAAGTGTCACTGTAACAGCAGCAGCAGCAGCAATATTATATTTTACTGGTGATTTATGTGATCATTAGAAGGAATATTTGACATGTCCTGCCTTCCAGCATCTACACTCCTAGCAAAGTTGTAACCTGGACAAACATGAACAAGAACACCAAATAGCAATAGCCAAGGCGAGTCTTGCAGGTTGCTTTTATTAGGGCTGAGTTCAGTCGGAGGGAGAATCATTAAGGGTTTTATTTTTAAAAAATGAAACTTAAAATGTGGGATGTTAGCCAATGGCTGAGCTCAGATTATTGCTGAGACACTTATATTTACTAACTGAAAAAAAAAAGTAGGCTGATTGTCTCATTGTGGACAGTAATAGTTGTTGCATGAACCAATAAATACTAAAACTTTATCCACTCTTTCATTTTTAATTCAAAATCAAGATGACACTTTTAATATTTTATTTACATTTTAAAAAGCATTTTATTCCTTCTTTCAAAAATATTGTTTCATAGTTAATTTTATTTGATTACTATAATCTAAAACAAATTGAGAGCAACTCCTTTTTGTGTTCAGTGGGATTTATTTATAAACATGAAAAACTATTGCACCATTACCAGTTGGTATCTATTCCCACCAGAATTAAATACTGAAATTTTGCTGATTTCAAAAAGACTTGGCTAAATCCATGCTTAATTCTCAAAGTGACATCTCTTAAAATCAAGCTAGAAATTTAGCAGGTATCTTTCTAAGGAAGAAAGCAGACTTCTCTTGTCTCCCTCCCCCCCACCATTATACATTAGACTTAAGAATGCTTTAAAGGCAGAAGTATTTTGTATCAGGAGTGGAGAAAGGACCTGATGTTTAATCACAATATTTCTGAAATGCAAATATCATTCATTCATTCATTCATTTCATTTTTTCTGTCAGTTTGTTTGACCCAGACTCTGAAAACCGAATAAAATGAATCCTCTGAAAATATACTGCTGGATGCATGATTCTATTCATAGTGTATGCAGGGAACAAAATCAAATATTCTGTCAATCTGATTACAGACTGGAAAGAAAAAAAATGTACAGGGAATATTAAAAATTGCCTCTTGCTTGCACTCCTGTTTTCATACATGGCAATAAATGTTGGCATTTACTTAAAAGGGAGAAAGATAAGCCTTCTGGTTCATGACTTATTAGGCTTCTGGCAATGGTTTAATAACATCAGTTACTCCCTGAATTCTTTTGGTCAAAAAGACTATGTAAAAAGAACAAAGAAATTTCCTCATCCATTCATCTCTCCCTCCCTTCCCACCTGCCTGCCTGCCTGCCTGAAATAGAGAATGGAATAAAATTGAATAAAATATAATATAAAATAGGAACATCTGTTTTAAAAGAGCAATTACTGACTGTAAAAGCTAAATGCAGATACCATGTCAGTGAATTGGCTCAGCAGACTATCTTTTAGGCAATGCATTTGAGTTTCAAATAATGCCCCCAAGGAGCATGAGGTTGCACGTCACTGTGATAGCCTTCTCTGTTCTGTGTCAGGTTTGTCAGTGACAAGTACTTTGTGAGCAGAGAAAATCAACATATCATTCCTGCTTCTTGGACTCCCTTAGAAGTATGTCTAGCTATCAAACTATGGGTGATTTGTTTGCTTGTTGCAGGTGCTTTGAAGTTGCTTCAATTCTTTTTTTTTAAGAACCATATTAAAAAAACAATAAAATAAAACTTGGCAAATAATTTTCTTAGTTGATAAAATACTCATGCTAATTAATTAGAATGAGCTGCTAAGTATATTTATATCATTATAGTTAAGATTTTAAAATTGCTGTTGGAATGCAGGACTGAAATTCATTGGTAGAATGTTTCTTCAATTCTTGATATCTCTTAGCTTCATTAAAAAACTGGTATGAAAAGGACATTAAGGGTAACACTATATCTTTACCTTAAGGGCAGCATTTGACATTTGGAGATCTATCAGGCAACAGACATCAAAAGGTAAACACAACTAGGAAAACATTGAGCAGGTTCAGGATATAAACAAAAACTTATTTATTTATATTTATTAAAAACAATTAATATGATTATTTTATTTTTTCCCCCTTCTTTTCTTAGATACAGTCTGAAAGAGCTCTGTAGGCTGAAATTAAGGTTTTGCCAGAACCCATTTCTTTATTGGAGGGGTTGGTCCTGTTCCTTTCAGGTTCTTTCTATGAGTTCTGTCATTCTCCTGGGGGGAGGCTCCGGGGAATACATCATTTCTCCTTTTGCTTACCTACAATGTATCCTCTCTGCTTTTCCTATCTACTTGCTCTTTGAACTGTTTCCTCCTGATGTCAACCTAGGGTGAGAAAGGAATGTGCCCCTGGCCATCTGGCTTATCTCTCACTGTGGAAGAGAAAGGTGTGAAGACCCAACAAAGTCTTCACAGGCATGGGAACGGATTCCATTATCAGTTTCGTTCCCACAGCGGATCTAACACCTAGGAATTGGCCAACCATCCCCTCCCTGAAGGAATGGATTACACAACTCCAAAACATCTGGCAGGTTGTGAGAAAGGCTTTAGACGAAGTTAGGGAAGCTTATAAATTCCAGGCAGACAAAAAACAAATTGAACCCCAAAAGTTCCAAGTAGGGGACAACAATCTGTCAACAAAATATCTAAAATCCCTGCAACCAAAGGAGCTAGGGCCAAAGTTTGTGGGACCTTTTCCCATTAAAAGAATAATCAATCCAGTTACTGTTGAGTTGTAGCTCCCCAAGACACTCAGACAAGTCCACTCAATTTTTCACTGTAGTCTTTTAAAACACGAGTTACTATCACCCTTAAGGCCGGCTGCAGCTCCTCCCCCTCCTCCAATCATGGTAGAAGGTGAACAGCATTTTGAAATCAAAGAGATTTTAGATTCTAGGAAACATCATGGTTTCACCCAATACCTGGTAGCATGGAAACACCTGCCTCCCTCCCAGAACGAATGGGTTCAGAAATGTCACGTTAGAGCCCCTAGATTAGTTAGTAAGTCCCATGCTACATATCCAGATAAACCAGACTAATCCTTTATTCTATCTCTTTTTGTTTTGTTTTCCTACAGGTAGATCTCTCTTTTTTTAACAGGGATGGCATGTTAGAACCCATTTCTTTATTGGGGGTTGGCCCTGTTCCTTTCAGGTTCTTTCTGTGGGTTCTGTCATTCTGGGGGGAGGGGGGAGGCTTCAGGGAATGCATCATTTCTCCTTTTGCTTAGCTACGATGTATCCTCTCTGCCTTTCCATTCTGCTTGCTCTTTGAACTGTTTCCCCTTGATGTCAACCTGGGGTGAGAAAGGAATGTGCCTCTGGCCATCTGGCTTATCTCTCACTGTGGAAGAGAAAGGTGTGAAGACCCAACAACATCTTCACAGACATGAGAATGGACTCCGTTATCAGCTCCATTCCCATAGGAGACCTAGCACCTAGGGATTGGCTCATTTGAACTGACCGGATGAATTATTGGGGTAGGGCAGGGGTCTGCAACCTTAAACAATGAAAGAGCCACTTGAACCCGTTTCCCAGAAAAAAGAAAACACTTGGAGCCGCAAAACTTGCACGCGCGGGGGGGAGCTTGATTGAAGAGTTTAATTAAAAAGAAATAGAGGCTGCTGTGCATGAGTTCTCTCTCTCTCTCTTCTCTCCTCTCTCTCTCTCTCTTTCTCTTTCCTCTCCCTCGCTCTCTTTCTCTCTCTCTTTCTTTCTTTCCTTTCTCTCTCTCTGTTTCTCTCCCCTTCTCTCTTTCTCTCCCCCCCTCTCTCTTTCTCTCCCCCCTCTGTCTCCCTCTCTCCGATCTTCTGCTCACCTGGCAAGCTGGCTTCAAGCTGTTCTCCAACAGGCTGGCTCTCTCCTGCCCTTCCTGCTTCCTGCAGAGATGCAGCTAAGGCAGGAGCCCCACCTAATAAGCTTGTCAACTCATCAGAAAATAGGGTGAGGCCACTCTCTCTTTTTTACTTACACACACACACACACACACACACACAGAGAGAGAGAGAGAGAGAGAGAGAGAGAGAGAGAGAGAGAGAGAGAGAGAGAGAGAGAGAGAAGGGAAGTGCAAGTGCAAGTGCAAGTGCCTCTCTCTGTCTCTGTCTCTCTCTCTGCAAATGGCAGAGGAGGCTGGGAGCCACAGGAGAAGTCTCAAAGAGCCACATGCATCTCCAGAGCCACAGGTTGCCGACCTGTGGGGTATGGTTTGCTTGATGATCTTTTAACCTATAGATCTGAGCGGAAAACCCTTAGATCCTGCCTTCTTTACCTGCTGTCAACTTTTCCTAATAAAAGTTCCTTTTGGAATGGAATCATTCCAAGAGTCCTGCTTTCTTGAGATGAGGTTTTGAAGCAGATCCTTACAGGTTTTAAAGTTCTTAGATTCTAATCTTCAGTGACACTGATATTAAGATAAAAAGAAAAATAATGATAGCTTTCTACAACATTTCTCTACTATATATTATATTACACTACATTAAAGATAATCAAATTATGACAGCAACTGAGATTAGAAATTCCATTGTTAAACTATGTGGTCATAAAATGCAACTGAATTGCTTAATAATGACAATCTCTGTAATTACATTTGTCATTGTTAACTGAATTCCACATTTGTCAAACAAGTCAACTTTCTGCCAGCTTCCCACAACCAAAGTCAGTGGGGAATGTAATGTATTGGCCACAACTGTTTTAAATCACTTGCTTAATGTCTGACCTACATTGCTGTATTGTTTAACAGTTGCTGTTACTGAAAGCCAGACTGGCTGTCTCCAAGCTGATAATGAAGTTTGGGGCAGGAAACTGTTACTTTAAACCTATTGGTTGCCACCTAGAGGCTAACTGTATAAATAGCTGTGCAGCAGCCTTTAGGGCTGCTTCTGTTCTGAGTTAATAAACTTGTTTGCTGTTTCAACACTCTGCCTCGTTCAATGCCTAAAGAACTGAAGATATAATGGAAGCTGAAAGGAAGCTGCAAATCCTAGACCAGTAGGCAGGTAAATGGCTTCTGCCTCTAGGGCAAAGGAGCGTGAGAGTCCAGGGGATTGTGGGGGAAGATCAGACAGAATAAGCAAGGATGTGAGAATGTGTTGGAGATGGTGCACATGGATGCAAAGGATCATGCTAGTGGCATGGTGTGGGTCAGAGAGGCTATATAAGTGTATGAGAGGGTGGGCATGACACATGGCACAGGTCAGGGAGAGTGCATGAGAGTTTACAGTGCTGTGAGGGACATGTGGCATGGGTCAGGGAAGTGGGCAGATAGTATGAGAGTGGTCAGGCAGTGCGAATACAGAGAGGTTGGGAGAGGGTACCCACCTGAGTGATACTTACTCTAGAGACTTGCCTTTCTGGGGAAGCTAAGACGAAAGTTTGCAAATGGTGATCATATGATTTTTGGACACTGCAAAAGATCGTAAGTATGAACTTATTGCCAAGTGCCCAAATCAAAATCATATGATTATGAGGATATTGGGATAGCCAGTACACCAAGGACTGGTATAATCATCACTTGTTCAGGGCTTTAAATAAGACAACACTTTTTAATTTATGACACAAAATACAGTTTTCTAAGTTGCTTAAGGGCCACATGAAACATTGATCATAATGGGAAAGGCCTACATCTGGAATCTTTTTGGGGGGCTGGTTAAGATCAAGGACAAAAACAATATCTTACAGAAAGTTTTAAAGTATCCATTAAACCACTAAATGTTTGTGTACATGTGGAACTTTGGAAAGTTGTGCAATGGGAATCTTTTGGCTGTTTTTACAATGTGTAAATAATCAATAAAAGCTGAAAACTCTAAAAAGCCATTGATAAAAAGATAAAATGCTACCTAATATCTGTTAATAAATTAAATATTTGTGTAGAGTAAATATGTAATTGCAGGACAATAAAGGGTGCATTTATAAAATAATGTACTTGCCAGAGTTCCAGTAGTAATATTCCATATTTCTGTAAGATTTTCAAACCAGCAGTTAAAAATAACTACACTATGTACTGCATTTTGCATTCAAATTTGCAATATATAAAAATCCATGCCAGAAATATGAAACATAAAGTTCCAACTATAATCAAGGTTCTTGGAGAAGTAATAAATTATGATGCCTATAAAATATTTATGATTTTCAAATTAACATTTTTCCATGTAACTCTGGTGACTATATGACTTGTTTTTTTACTTATGATGTAATGTGTGGTATGTATGCATTCTATGTTTATTTGTTTATTTCAATCAATTTGTATAGATTCTCAGCTTGCAACAGTGACTTTGGGTGGTTAACATTAAATTATAACACAATAAAAAGTGTTTTATTGATCTAAATAATTAAATATTCATATGGTAGCAGCTGAAGGCAACAATAATCAGTACATAGCAACCATATCATGGGATCCATTCATCTCCCAGTTCCCATGCCTGTAAACAGCCATGGTTTAAGGCTTTTCAAAATACCAGAAGAGATGTAGCCAGCTCAGTCTCATGGGTATGGTGTTGTAGAGGGCAGTTGCTTACTTCCTAAGTTCTCTCATGTAACATTCCCTAATAGATGGGATTCAGGACATGACTCTTCCAATGGAATTAATGAATACAGAATAATAGGTTTGCAATAGTGGTGAATATCTGTAGCTCAGGTGTAGGATGAGGTTGAAGGTTTGTTCTCCAAGCTTGTGGGTTGGTTTCTGAACATTTCATTACCAGGCTAGGTAACATCTTTAGCAGAGTTGCTGAAGATGTTACCTAGTCTGGTAACAAAATGTTCAGAAACCAACACACAAGCTCGGAGAACAAACCTTTACGTTTACAGAATAATAGACTTGGAGGGGACCTTGGGGGTCTTCTAATCCAACTCCTGCTCAATGATGCTGAGCTGATTAGCAAACATTGGAGAGAAGCAGTTCTGTAAATAACTTGTGTCCATGCTAGGAAAAAATTTACAGATAGTAGTCAACACTTTGAAGTACCAATGGAAGAAAATATTTGGACTCCAAGTTAAACTATGAAGTCATTGTGCTGTCTGAGCTTGGTTGTTTTCTTGCAGATGTTTCATTACCCAATTAACATAACAAGTACTAAAATGTAGGGGGGGTTGGTCTCTACTTATACACAAGTGCATTTCCCTATCAGTGTTGGTGGGAGTGTTCTTAGTGATTCCTTGACAAGACTATTGTTTACTGTTCATTAATATTGTTTAGTAGTATTAATCTTGGTGTTAATTTCTGCTTATCTAGTTGTTGTTTGTTGGTGAGAATATTTTTTAGCTTTTTGATTGTCTTGTTTGAATAGTATATAGATGTTGTTTATCTCTGTGTGCATGTTGATAAGCAATTTGTCTGAGTACTGGTCTTCCAGAAATTCTCTAACATTTTTGGGTTGGATTTGGTCCAGGATGCTCACAGTTGCCTAGATGAAACTTAACCTATGGTTGAGTCTGTCAATTTGTTGTGCAATTAAGTCATTTTTATCATATCTTCTGACTGCTAATTGATGTTCATGGATAGGCTCTGCTAGTCTTCTGCCTGTTTGTACTACATTCTGGCTGTTACATTGCTTACACTGTACATTGTAGACAATTCCTGTTTTTCCGTCTGGGGCCACTCAGCTTTTTAGTTTATTTTTGGAGGATCTTACAACATATAGTTAATGCCAAGTC
Organism: Protobothrops mucrosquamatus; assembly: GCF_001527695.2. NCBI lineage: Eukaryota > Metazoa > Chordata > Lepidosauria > Squamata > Viperidae > Protobothrops > Protobothrops mucrosquamatus. The sequence continues at coordinate 374,619 of NW_015386750.1, forward strand.
AGGATGCTCAAACAGTGTTATTATGTACTCTTTGATCTTGGTAATGATATATCACTATGGGTCAAAGGCCTATTTAAACACCTAAGGTTATTGTGTTAACTATGTACATTTTTGGAGATATTAGAAGCAGTTATTTGAAACTATGTCAGAAGCAAGTGGCCTGAAACAAGACAGCTCCATTATAAAAACAATAGAGAGATGTTATCTACTCTCTTTTCCAAAGTGAGAGGCTTTTAGCCTATTAAAATACACAGGTAGGAAAAAGAGTACAAATATTAAATGTTGTTTGGGTTGCATTTTACCCTTGGTAGTTGCAATACTTGTGCTTTAATGTTTTTTTATAGTTCTTGAAAAAACATAGTTTTTAAAATATTTATGTTGTTGAATAACTAACTGCCTGTGAGACTTTGAGGTTTAGGATTGGACAGGAGATGCCTGGCTATCTCCATGGTGATTTTGGTGCAGCAATTCTAATTGATGTTTCTTTGCTATAGCAGCTGTGTAGTCTCTAAAATGAAATATATTTAGTTAACTGGTTCCAGACTCAAACTGCTTTAGTATCCTTCCCCCAACATTTAACAAAAATAGCACATTATTCTGTATTCTGACCTTGAGGTGACAGATAAAAGACCTTCAGGTATTTTTCATTGCTAAATATACCCAGCTCATTCAGTCTCTCATTGTAAATCTCCAGTTCCCTAATAATAATTCCTCTATAGGAATGCTTCTCTACTCATCTCTTGGAAAGTCAAAATACGATTATAACTTTCTTTATTTTTCTTTCACTATGACATAGTATGAGGTTTAATAACTCCTGTATTAATCAAAAAGCATGGACATTCAAAAATATTTTAAAAAACCTAAAGAATAATAACAATAGTCAAAAAAGTTTAGTTGGTTTAGCCATTCACATTTAATACTGAAATATTTTGTTCTTGAAGTGTAGTGCTTAGAATTGGATATAGCATTTGGGTGGGCCTGACCAGGACATGATAACATGAAAATATTATTTCTTGTGATTTGGAAACTATTATTCTATTTATGCAACCTAAAGCTGTAATTTTCCTAGCTACTTTTAATTCATGCTCCAATTTGTTGCTAACTATAATTCCAAGATGCTCCTCACATCTTCAATTCCCTACCCAGGAATCTAGCATCCTATACATGTGCATTTTGGAAAATAGCTAACAGATCAATCTAAATCAGGTCTGGTTCAATTTGAATTAAAATTTCACATTAAAAATACAGTGTGACTTTATATCTGCTAAAGCAATTTAATCTGAGCTTTTTCAAGATCTGAGAAATGAAACAGTATATTTGTACATGGGTTACTACTAGTAATGATTCAAAATAGTATCATTGTTTTATTTTGTAGAATATGATGAAAAAAGCAGAAATGATAGATCTTTTAGGAGAAATTAAATTAATAAGTTTCAGCTAGATAATTTTAAAGGTTTCAACTCTTTTTTTAAAAAAAACATATTACCCTGAAAACTCATTCAATATGGTTTTCAAGTTAGTTATGAATTCAACTAATAGACATGCCATGCGGTCCATGCATCACAAGTTTGCTAAACAGCATATGATGGAGTACTTTATCAAATGTTTTGCTGAAGTCAAAATATATTATGCCCACAGCTTTTCCACGAGAAAAAAAGATTATTCTGTCAAAACTTGTTTTGGACAAATCCATCGTGACTAACAGTAATTACTGCATTGTTTTCATGGTAGTTATATATCAATCATTTTATGATCTGCTATAGAATCTTCCCAGATTAATTGTTTTATATTTTCCTATATCCTCCTTTTTTGTTTATTTTGATCATACAGTCATTTGTCTTCCTCTCACAATCTATTACTTTACCCATTTTATTTTTCTTTTCTCCTTTCTCCTTTCTCCTTTCTCTGTTCTCCATTCTCTTTTCTCCATTTTCCTTACTCCTTTTTTCCTTTCTTTGCCTTTCCTTGCCTTTCCTTGTCTTTTCAGATACACTTGCAATTATGAATTCATCCAAGCCCAATAATTATTCCAAACTTTTTTACTATTCAGCTCTGGTTGGAATTCTGTACCTTTAAACATGTCTTACAGCTGTCTAGAGAAACACATATCCTCTTCTCAAAGAAGAATAAAACAAAATAGGTCTACAATTATTTGTGTCTTTTTTAGTACCTATTGCTATTTACCATCTTTTGTGAGCATCTGGTGTTTTATTTCTTTTGTCGCACTTTTATTTTTAACATAGTTTAACAAGCCCTCTATATTGTTCTTAACATTCATCACTAATCACTTATTTTTGGCTTTCACTTTCTTAAAATTATTACTGCAGACCCAGTACTGCTACTTTTTGATAAACTTTTCCACTTTCTACCCCTGTTAGCATCCCTTTTTATATTCTCTGAGGTTTTGGAGCATTATTTTTTCTTTTTTCAAATTTTCTTCTCTTTGGAACTTTTTGCAATTTTGCTACCCAGTTTTAAGAATTCATAAGTTGAAACTCAAATACTTTGGCCATCTAATGAGGAGGAAGGACTCACTGGAGAAGAGCCTAATGCTGGGAAAGATTGAGGGCAATAGAAGAAGGGGACGACAGAGAATGAGGTGGCTGGATGGAGTCACTGAAGCAGTAGGCGTGAGCTTAAATGGACTCCAGAAGATGGTAGAGGACAGGAAGGCCTGGAGGAACATTGTCCGTGGGGTCGCGATGGGTCGGACACAACTTCGCAACTAACAACAACAACAACAAATCATCTTAGGTTGTTTCTACCATTAGCTTTCCTTGTTATTAACTCCTAGTCATGATTGCTTTTAGTTTATTAAAATATATTTTCCTTAAGTCTAAGATACATCTTTGATTCTGCTCAACTTTAGTTTCCCTCAACAATATTGTTTCCTTGCTTGTTTGTTTGTTTATGCCTTTGAATTAGCATTGACTCCTTACTGCTATCAGTGCAAGTCTCTGCAGTTTTCTTGATAAGATTTTGGAAGTGGTTTGGCGTTATCTGCTTTTTAGGGCTGTGTAATACTACATAAGAAAGACCTTGAGAAATGGATCAAAAAGATGCCTAGGAAACAATCAGATAAAAGAGGGAAAAGCCCACATGGGTGGAAAAAGGGGCTAAGAAGGGACTCTCCCTAACTTCTCAGCTGTAAAGGAAATGGAAGAAGACTTGTACTTTCAATCTTACAAGATTCTGTTAATGTAGCCTTACACTAAATAGAAATAGCTTATTCTGTTTCCTGTCTGGTATACCTGGAAAGATAGTGATTGTCTAAAACCACACAATTGAATTAATGCCTAAAGTGGGACTAAGATTCATGGTTTCTGGATGGCTAATCTGATACCTTAGCCACCACATCAAACTGCTTTCAGTTCCAGTATTGCATCTTACCAATCTCAAGACTGTGCAGCATTTCTACTTCCAATTTCTTTACTTGTTCTCTATTGATCAAGATTAAATTAAGAATAGCTGAACCTGGACAAAAGACTACATTGAAACTGGCAGTCTTGAAGAAGGAAGGCTGACACCATATGACTTGGAGAACTAAGACAACTAGGACACAGTTTCAGTTAATGGAGCTGTGCAATTTGATGCACTCTACATAGAAGACTTACATACTTCTAAAGAAGGGATTTCATTCATCATTCCAGGAACAGAAAATAAAGAAAGTGAGATGGCCATGTAGGCAAAAAATTCAATGTCCACCCAAAAGAGAAAAGGATAATGGGTGACTCTGCTGACCTGGAGTCCAGACATGATATCAAGAGAAATGTGTTGCCTTTCAGTTGTGAAGGTTCAATACACGTTAGAGAGGCTGTCCCAGTGAATAAAATATACTGTTCATTCTCATTTTTGTTTGATGGATATTCCCATTAAGCAGAAGCTAGATTTTATCTTCTAGATTAAACCATGTTTCGAGTGCTTCTGTTCCTTTGTATTTAACTTCCATAACCATAATCACTGGGTAAGCAAGTATTTTCTTAAAATTGGAATCTGGTACAATTTCTAAGTATGAACCAGAGTTAGGCCAAACTGTCCCATATGGTCTTCACAACAAAATTATAAATATCCTATATACTAGCTGCAGAATAAGCATTACAGTTTAGAAATTATTTTAGAATCTGAAATGAATTGAGTATTTATTTGCTTACAAATATTTGGTTTAATAGAACAGACTAATAGAATAACAGAGTTGTAAGGCACCTTGAAGGCCTTCTAGTCTAACCCCCTCTTCAAACAGGAAACCCTATTCCATTCCAGACAAGTGATTGTCCAGTCTTTTCTTAAAAGCCTCCAGTGATGGAACATCCACAACTTCTGAAGGAAAGCTGTTCCATGGATAATTGTTCTCATTTTTCTTAGTTATAGGTTGCTTCTCTTCTTGATTAGTTTCCATCTGTTGTTTCTTATCTTGCCTTCTGGTGCTTTGGAAAATAGGTTGACTGCCTATTCTTTGTTGCAGTCCCTCAAATATTGGAACACTACTTTCATGTCACCTGAGTCTTTCTTTTCACTAACTAGATATACTCAATTCCTACAACTATTCTTCATATGTTTTAGTTTCCAGCCCCCTAATCATCTTTGTTACTCTTTTTTTGCACTCTTTCCAAAGTCCCAACATCTTTCTTACAATATGGTCAAAACTGGATGCATTATTCTAGGTGTGGTCTTTCTAAGCCTAAGCCTTTATAAAGCAGTACTAATACTTCATGTAGTGTTGATTCTATCCCTCTGTTAATGCAGCCTAAGATTGCATTGGCTTTTTGGCTGCTGTCACACACCGCTGGCTCATATTTAAGTGATTGCCCCCTAGAACTCCGAGATCCCTCCCACATTTATTGCTATTGAGCCAGGTTCTACCTAATCTGTACCTATACATTTGTTTTTTCTTGCTTAAGTGTATAAAACCTTTCTTTTCTCTACACTGAATATCATTTTGCTAAATAGGACCCAGTGTTCAAGTCTGTTGAGATCCATCTGGATCTTGAGCCTATCTTCTGGGATGTTGGCTATTCCTTTTGCAATCAGCTATCAAAATAATACAGAAAAGTAACTGTATATTTAGATACAACTAGTTCCCTATTTAGCAACTGTGGTTTAATCAAAAATACCAGAATGTCAGAAGAGAGTTGATTATTTGCTTCAACAGACACTTGTACAAATGTAACATTTCAGCATATTTGAGAAAAGAAACATATTTCAACCCAATAGTTTGTAATTTTACTTTCCCAAACTCCAATTGGGCACCAATAGCACTGTCTGATTATTCCAAAGCTCTAGAAATCAAATACAATGTTGGAAGAAATTTAATTCAAAATGAAATTTATTCCTGCATTGTCTCTGATGCACCTTTTAATCATTAGAATGATCTGCAAGTAACCAAAACTAGAAAATTGTGTTGCAAACAGAATCAATACAATGTTGCAAAGATTGTTAAAGCATTTTTTCCACCAATAATTGGCAACCAAGATAAACTAATTAAACTGTGCAAATAATAGCAGATAGGGAAATCATTTCACAATATAGGTTCCCTGAGTACATAGATACAGCACTCAAAGTCAGCATGTAGGCACAGAAGAAGAAGAAATTATGAAACTTTAATAAAAGTCAAATAAAGCATCTTCCCACCGAAGCTGCATATTCACCAGAACAAACATTTCAAAGGACACATTCACACACACCACACAAAGAACCACCTTTCCTATAAATACTACTAGCTTCTGTATTCCAAATTGAAGCCTACCTTTGGAGTGCTGTCTTTCATGCTCTTGAATAAAACTATCTCCTTTTCAAGCAGAGTGTTTTCTTGCAAAATCCTACCTTGGAACTGGATCTTGCATTCTTCTAACAACAAAAAGACCAAGGTAGCAGTCCCTTGCAAAACATTATAAAAGACCCTTTGGCCAAGGGTTTAAAGCAAATTTCTCAGGAACTTGCTACAAGGTCCCTGCTATGACTCAAATGCAATTCTTGGTTGGGGGGGACAGCACCAATAGGATTGTGACCAATCTTGTTTATATGTTTTATATACTGGGCCAAAATATTGTACAAAAATATTGTACAAAAATAGGATCTTATTGACAATTTTCTTCTGGCCCAGGGCAATAGACACAAAAAAAGAGCACCTAGGATTTTCATTATCCCAACTCTGACACTAAGATAAGAGTGTGTAAGAGCAGTTTTGAGGCAGTGGATTAAAGATACCAATCTGGAACTGGAAAAAATCCTGACCAATTCTTTCACCCAATTAAACCTGCCAGATATCAATATAGGAAGACCTTCTGTCTGGCTAGGAGGCATATTCATGTCCCATTTGGAATAAGATTCTGCACATGCAGTGAAGGGGCAACTGAAACTGTAAAACACATTTTATTATATTGCCATTTTAATGCTGGTACAGGTTCATTGTTCAATTCCACATTTAAGGAAGTATCTTAATCATTGTGATTAGTAGTATTTACTTTGTTTACTCTCATATATACAGTACCTTCTCATTCTAAGAATAGTCAATTTCTGTTATGTCATGTATAAAATGTACATTAGTTAATTTTACGATTTGTATCTTTCCATGTATATGTAACCTGATTTATTGTGTTGAATCTAATTACCTATGGTTTTTGACGTCAGTAAAGATTCCTGTTACTAAATATAGATTTACTGACCTGGCATCTGAAAAAAATGTATAATATTATTAACATATTATATTCTATTTCAAATATATGCCAAAGAAATAACATGCATTAAACTGGTTCTTTAGATATTGTAATCTATCAATTGCCTCTTCCCATTAACTTAAATAGAATCTGGCTACTTTAGTTCCTAAGAAGCATTTACATTTTGTTCTATACAGATTAATTCCTTTGTAGATTGCAAGACAGTCTAATCTTGATGTCCTTATTTTTCATGGAATTATCTAATCAACTAGACAGATGCTTTGTAAGAGTGTTTAAGAGAATGGAAAATTGTTATACATTCATTTAAAAAATCTCATTTTTAACAAAACTTAATATTAAATAGCTTTTTTATTTCTAAAATTAAATCACATGGTATAAGTGATATTCTCTCTGTCAAAATCTCCAAGATTAGAATAAAGAATCCAGTTCAAGATTGCTGAATGGTATTCTATCAGGGCCAGTTCTAAGCATTTTGATGTCCTAGACACAGTCATATTCTGGTAGCCTCTGATGGTTTGGCTCATCTTCTGATCTTGTAAGGAATTTCAGAAAGGTACCCTCATTCCTTTCTCTTTTTTCTTGGAGTTTTTGAGCTTTATGCTTGCGATTTTCAGCCTATACTTTTTCCTCAGAGATTTTTACCTTTCACAATTCTGTGAAATTATATTTTACCCTGTACAAAGTGTGATGACCCGTAGATTATGCTGTTTCTGATTTTCACTTATGTGGTGTAGGGCACCACATAAAATGTGGTGCCCTACATGACTGTCTAGATTGCATAAGCTTAGAATCAGCCCTGGTTTTACCTTACACTTTCTAGAGTTTTTCTTTTTGTGTTGATATGCTTTGTAATATGATACACTGAATCTGTATGCATATGATTTTTAGTACAGTATATGATTTGAACAATATAAATAATATGAATTACCTTCAATAAACATTACTATAATGAAACGTTCATCTAAAGAAATATGTAAGCATACTCCTCATAGTAAGGATAAAACGATCTATATTTCAAAATGTATTCCAACAAAATCTTAGTAAGTTATCTATTGCATGCTTATGGACAGTCCCTATTGATTCTTCTACCAATTTTTATGATAGTTTTATAGACCCCACAATCAACTAAAAGCAAAGAGCTGTGAAAAACCCAAATCTTTTCTTGCAAGAGTGAAGCACATAAAGCATTTTGCTGGTTCAAATTCCATCTCATTTTTCTGCTTAAACTCTCTTCTACAAAACAAAACCATAACAATATTTGTGATATTACTGTGATAATATATGGAAGAACATTTTCAGTGATGTTTTCCAAGAATGAGAGTGGTTTACATGTTACCAAGCCATAAGGAAAAGTAAAAGGATCTTTCAGGAAAAAATATAAATAGAAAACCAGTTCCCCTGTATCTTTCAGTGACACCCACAGATGCACACTACTACTACTACTACTACTACTACTACTACTACTACTACTACTACTACTACTACTACTACTACTACTAATAATAATAATAATAATAATAATAATAATAATAATAATAATAATAACAACAACAAAATAACAAAATACAAAGACCTACAAATAGAAATAGAAAGACTGTGGCAAAACAAGCAAGGGTAGTACCAATATTAATAGGCGCCTTGGGTGCAATCCCAAAACAACTGGAACATCACTTGAACACCATTGGCATTGACAAATTCACCATTACTCAACTGCAAAAGGCGGCCTTACTAGGAACTGCTTCCATCCTGCGACGATATCTGTAATACCATCAAACATCCACATCTGCCTATCCCAGGTCCTTGGTAAGGACTCACTAAGTAGACAAAAATGAGAAATCCAGTTTGAATATCTGGCTGACTGTGCAATGATCAATAATAATAATAATAGTAATAGTAGTAGTAGTAGTAGTAGTAGTAGTAGTAGTAGTAGTAGTAATAATAATAATAATAATAATAATAATAATAATAATAATAATAATAATAATAATAATATTGCATATGTTACAGATCCAGTATACAAATACATAAGAAACTGGACCATTCCAACAACCAATCAACAATAGAACCAACCAACTAACTGCTCAAAATTTAAACAGCATCAAACCAATGGCTGGTTCTATTTTGCAAAACAAATTGCTGCAGGAAAATTCATAGACATTTTCTTCTTCTACAATTTCTTACCCAAGATAACAACCAACCTGAAATGTTACTGAAGAATTGAAAGAAATTCTTCTTCTTGCACTTCTCTCTTTCTTCTTCTTCTTCTTCTTCTTCTTCTTCTTCTTCTTCTTCTTCTTCTTCTTCTTCTTCTTCTTCTTCTTCTTCTTCTTCTTCTTCTTCTTCTTCTTCTTCTTCTTCTTCTTCTNCTCCTCCTCCTCCTCCTTCTCCTCCTTCTCCTTCTCCTTCTCCTTCTTCCTGATTAATGTATAATAATAGAATGATATGTTTCATCCATGATGATGAATGGAAAGATACATTAGTACTGAAACTGCAGTCCAAGTAATGGCTTCCAGATCACAGCTTTCTCAACATGTCAGAGTACAAGAAGAAATACAAGAAGAAGCAATTAGGAGATACATCTGGCACAAAGTTTTGGAACTACAATGGCTGATTTGGTGCATAGTTATTAAATTATCTTGATTTTGATTTGTGCTCTCAAGAAGAATAGGCTGGAGAAAACATTTGTTTAGCCACATATATGTTTACTTGAAATCTTCCTTCGAGTTTATCATTATTAGCGATGAATAATGCAGTTTTAGGAAGAAATCTTGACAAACAGAAATATAATGAATCATTTTGGATGAACAAAGTTAGCAAAATAAATTGAAAACAAAAAGCAGAAAGCTTTGATCTGAAAGTCTCAGCTTTATGGCAAATTCTTTAATAACATAAAATTCACTTTTGTTTTCTTGATTTTATTTGTAGAGTATAAAATTGGATATTTATGTTTTGGTTGATTAGAAGGATAGATGCAATTCATCCTCAACAATCAGTCTTCATCTCCAACAATAGTTGGAATGCAAACAAATGCCTCCTGAGAAAGAAATTCCTAAAAACAATAATCTTTAAAGCAGGGTGTAGAGTATGCAGCTGATGTATTATTATTTTCCTGAAACAGATTTTGATAAAAGACACAGATTATGCACTTTGGCAGTAAGTCTAGGCAGCGTTTTTATGTTTCACATTTATATGATAATCACATCAACTATAACACTTGCTATTAGCATATTTACCAATTTAAAGAGGAGTAGGATGGCCTCTAGTGGTACATATCTGCACATAAAAATATAGGAAAATGATATCCATATGCATCTAGATTTTGGATACAAAGAAAGATCCCTAGCTTCTAATTATGATTACTGTTTCTAGAAAAACTCAGAAATAAATTTACCTTAATCCCTGACTGACCATTTAACAGAATTGCATGCAAAATTAAAATAATTTTCCTACATTAAATTTAATTTTGTTCTGAAACTATTTATTTCATAATACAACTTTTGCAGCCTTTTATACTGAACTTCATGACACCATTAATGCTGCTTTCAATTTCAGTAATATAACAAGGTAGCTAAACTAATCAATTCTGATTTTTTTTCTAGAAAAGAAGTTAACCATATGCATTATATATAACTGTTGCTTGGTTTATAGTATGGAGAATGGCATTTCTTCTTTATTCCCTGCTTACAGATGAATTGGAACATTAGTTTAATAACTATTCATAAAAATGATATACTGTTTATACAAAGTCCAACTTCCATCAAGGAGAAAACATGTAAAAATTATGTGCTTTAATATACATTTCTGGCTATAGGACATGCTGTTCAAATAAAACAGTGTTGTGCTTGCTTAGTTTCTGGTTAAGTCTGGTTAATTTGATTTTGCCTAATGGTCTAGTCAAGTTATGGATAATAGCATATCTTCTCTATCCAAGGAATTGATGGTCAGGGAAGTAAATTCAGCAACAATGTTCTCTAAACAGCCAAAACTGAATCAAACCGAAACTATATGTAGTATGCAAAAACTTACTGAACTCACCACATAGACAAAGTATTGTTCACAACAACCTTATACTTATTCTAATTATGAAATAATATTCTAATGTCATGCTTTGAAAAGGTTTCCACGTATTTTTATAACATATGTTAGATTGTACTAGTGTAGCAGTGTACTTTTGAAGCCTTTGAGTTTAGTGTTTAGTGGTATTAGAATTATTCCAGAGTTACAAATTTAATTTGCAGAGTAAGATAAAGGTTTTAAATATTCTTGTCTGAGAGTTTTTTGAACAGAACAATACAGCATTGTTTCATATAAATCCTCCCCATTATAAAAATACACATACAAGCAAGATCTGAATTATGTATTGGTTTTTTTAAAGCTACTCTTGTTGATTTTGGACATTACAAAAAGGAGAGTCCAATAAAATGCATGGAAGTTTATTTTAGGCTACTTATGTAGTATAAAAGTACAGGTGCCACAAAATACATTTACGTAATGGAACTCTACAAGCACTGTTTCTATGTGTGCCTATGTGTATATGTCAGTCTATACATATATAACTAGCTTATGTATTTCAGAATCAGCATTGGCAAAGAACCATAGAAAACAACAGAAGAACTTATTCTCTGGTTCTAAAACTTTCCTAATGCTGCTCATTGTAACAACTATAAGAAATATTTGTGATTTGTCTCCCTGAAGTTCCTTCTTTCTTAAAAAAATAATAATAAAACAATAATAGATAATTATATGCAGACTGAACCTGCCTGCCTAACGATTTATCTCATTGTCCACTAGGGACCTTAGAGATAATAAGCAAGGGAATCCCTCTTTCTCTCAGATCTACTATTTCCTGATGAAAAGGTTCGTAAGCTCCTCTCTTCCCTAGGAAAAATAGACTATTGCTCATCTTTTCTATGCTTGGACAGAGAACTTCTTCAATAATCCTTCTCTATTCTTTGCCTCTTAAGCAACTAGTTCCTGATTCCCCAATGCATTTGGCAACTGATACACATATTCTCTGCTAAATCTGAATCCAAATGGAAGAACTGGAGAATTCAAACAGGTTATGTCAAATTCTTCTCTACAAGTTAAAATGTCTCCCAACTGAAGATGCATTATTAATTGATTTTAGTCTAAAGAACTAGTCTATTGTAAATTAATAATATTTCTAAAGCAAGATGGTAGGAAGTTATTTAAAGAAGTGCTTCTGATACTGAAGCACTGTTATGCTGTACTAAGACTAAGTTTCTTTGTTTTGCTTAGGACACAAAAAAATTGGAAATAAACATTTTATAGGAAACACAATAATGAATATAAGTTATTTAACTTAAAAAAAGAATTGAAATGTCTTATTTGATAAGACAATAATTCTTAATAATAATAACAATAATTCTTAATAATAATATTCCAAACATTTCTTCTGCATTATTTATAACTATTAGCCACTTTAAGAAAGGAAGGAATAGAAAATTTCTCCAATAATTTTACCAAAGAGAAAAGATTGGTTATGAAAGATTCTATGGCTAGGATATGGCTATGGGATCTTTATTTAGTTACAAGGTAGCCAAAAACTACCTTGTTTTTGTGGGGAGTTGTTGTTGGAGGAAAATAGGAACAGAAAAGAAAATAAGATAATGTTCACTGCTTTGAATTATTTTTAAAAAATAATAAAGGTAAGATTAAAAAAAAAAAAATTAAAAAACTGGTCTAAATTTCAACAAACTTTCATATTTGTAGTTTCTCCTTAGTTCTAGGTTGCTTCTCTCTTTGGTTAGTTTCCACCCATTGCTTCTTGTCCTGCCTTCAGATGCCTTGGAGAATAGCTTGACTCCCTCTTCTTTGTGGCAGCCCCTGAGATATTGGAACACTGCTATCATGTCCCTGCTCATCCTTCTCTTCCTTAAACTAGACATACCCAATTCCAGCAACCGTTCCTTATATGTTTTAGCCTCCAGTCCCCTAATCATCTTTGTTGCTCTTCTCTGTACTCTTTCTAGAGTCTCAACATCTTTTTTACATTGTGGTGACAAATACTGGATGAAGTATTCCAAGTGTGGCCTTACTAAGGCATTGTAAAGTGGTATTAATACTTCACGTGATCTTGATTCTATCCCTCTGTTAATACAGCCTAGCACTGTGTTGGCTTTTTTGGCAGCTGCAGCACACTGCTGGCTCATATTTAAATGATTGTCCACTAGGACTCCGAGATCCCTCTCACAGTTACTACTATTGAGCAAGGTACCCCCTCTACTATAACTGTACATTTGGTTTTTCTTGCCTAAATGTAGAACCTTACTTTTTTCACCATTGAATTTCATTTTGTTAGATAGCGCCCAGTGTTCTAGTCTTTCCAGATCCTCTTGTATCCTAAGCCTGTCTTCTGGAGTGTTGGCTATTCCTGACAGCTTGGTGTCGTCTGCAAATTTGATGAGTTCCCCATCTATCCCTTCATCCAGATCGTTGATGAAGATGTTGAAGAGCCCTGGGACACCCCACTACACACTTCCCTCCATGTAGATGTGGTTCCATTGAGGACCACATGCTGAGTATGGCCGGTCAGCCAGCTACGGATCCATCTTATGGTGATGCTGTCTAACTCACATTTTTCTATCTTATCAAGTAGTAGGTTGTGATCTACTTTGTCAAATGCCTTATGTTGTGTCCTGAGCCTGCAAGATGCAGGCTCGGGACGTTGCAAGAGTCCCGGGCATTTGCAGAAGCTGCCCGGGACCAGACTGAGCGGCGCCAGCCTTGTGCGCATGCGCAAGGCGGGAAAAGCCCGCCTCATGATTGGTTGAACTTGCCCGGGGATCAGAGGGTATAAATAGAGGCCTGCGTGCCTCTGCTCTGGT
>NW_015386750.1:389069-391754 GCF_001527695.2 Protobothrops mucrosquamatus
ACTTAGAAGAAAGACTTCGCGATCGCTTTGTATGCGGACTGAGAAACACAGAATTGCAGCAGAAACTGTTCGCCAGGGAAGATGTTTCCTTCCAAGATGCTCTGCGAGAGGTTTCGACTGAAGAAGCTGCCGGCAGGGCGGTCAAGAACATGCGGCCCAAGAGAAACACTCCTGAGACCGCCACTATTCACAAGGAAGACGTGCGCGAGGAGTCGGACGAAGATCCTGAAGAAGAGGTGGACAAGCTTTACCAAGCTGCTGGAAGAAAGTCCAAGGATCGTCTGGACAAGGGCCCAGCTGAGCTTCGTTGCCTTGGATGTGGTGGACGCCACAAGCGAGCAGAATGCCGGTTCCGTTCCGCCATTTGCCAAGCGTGCGGGAAGAAGGGCCACATCGCTGCAGTCTGCCTGGGTCGACAGAAGGTACAACCGAAGGAAGAATTGAATCTGAAAGGTACCAGGGTGCCCAGCCAAAACAGGGTGGGGTTCTGTACAACACGCCAGAACATTTTAAGAATAGGCACACACAAACCCCTTAAAAAAAGCTAACACTTAAAGTGAAATTGCAGGGAATTCCATTGTCGATGGAACTTGACACAGGGTCTGCCCTATCCATAATTTCCCTCAATACATTTCACAAAATCTGCAGCAGCAGTGGCCAGAGAGTTTCCTTAAGGCCCTCTAATGTAATCCTTACGGATTTCCAAAATTCTAAAGTGTGCGTTAAGGGGGAGGCCACCCTTAAGGTATAGTACAAGAATTTTGCAGGCCCCCTAGACGTGTTGGTTGTGGGGGGGTGAGCGAACGAGTCTCATTGGACTCGATTGGTTTGAGGCCTTGGGAATTCAGGTAACTGGACTGAATAAATTGCAAACACAGACCCTTGCTGACGTATGCAAGGAGTTTGCAGATGTGTTCAGTTCTGAACTTGGGTCCTACACGGGACCTCCTGTTTCACTTAAGTTGGATCCAACGGTACAGCCCATCAGGGTTAAGCCTAGGAGGGTACCATTTGCTCTTAAGAGCAAGATTGACGCTGAGCTGGACAAGTTGCTCCAGCAAGGCATTCTAGAGCCTGTAGATTCCAGCCCGTGGGAAACCCCCATTGTAACGCCTTTAAAGGCAAACGGGGACATCCGGATTTGTGCTGACTACAAATGCACTCTAAACAAGGCCCTACAGCAACATGCTTATCCTGTGCCTGTAGTGAGCCACATTTTGGCTTCCCTTAAGGNCTGGGCCCTTTCAGGGTCAATTCTTCCTGGTTGTTGTTGATAGCCATTCCAAATGGCTGGAGGTCGTGCCTGTGTCTTCTACCACAGCCGCCAAGACTATCCAGGTGTTGAGGAACATTTTTGCTGCACACGGGTTGCCAGATGTTCTAGTGTCGGATAATGGTCCTCAATTTACTTCTACTGAGTTTCAGGGATTTCTCCGGGCCAACATGATCCGCCACGCTGCTTCGGCTCCCTTCCATCCTTCCACCAACTATCTGGCTGAACGGATGGTCCGCATCACCAAGGACGCCCTCAAGAAGCTGACTTACGGCAACTGGCATCACAGGTTGGCTGACTTTCTTTTGGCACATCGTACTACTCCGTGCACTGCCACGGGTAAGTGCCCGGCCGAACTCCGCTGGGGTCGTCGGCTCGTGACTAAATTGGACAGGCTGCATCCGGAACGTGTAGCTGAACAGGTGTCTCAGCCACACCCACCACGGGTCCTACGTGAAGGTGATCCTGTCTGGGCCAGGAATTATGGGCCTGGCCACCTTTGGGTACCGGCTGTGGTCTGCAAAGTCTCGGGGCCTCTGTCATACGAGGTGTCCCTGCCAGACGGCCGCGTGCTTCGCCGCCACATCGATCAATTACATGTGAGGCGGGACTCGCCTATGGTTCCTTCTCAGTCTCCTCTGGGGGGGGAGGAGGAATGGGAAATGCATTCTGGGATTCAAAATCAACAGCCTACGTTGGCTGTGGTAAGGGAAACAGGTACTCAACACCCAACTTCCACAGGTGCTTCAGGTAGCAGTTCTTGGGAAAGGGAGTACATAGACACCCCCACACACACTCCAGCCTGGGAGTCCCACCAGTGGCAGACTAATTATCCACCCCTATCAAGCGATACTCCAGACATGGAGAATACCTGGGAGCATACTCACAACTCACAACATGCAAGAGAGCAGGCAATACAAAGGGGGAACACGTCCCTTGCTGAAAGGCCTCAGAGGAGGATGTCCTCACGCATCAGGGCTAACAGGGAGGCATCCCGTGTCCCTAGCACTACAGAAACGAGCCAGGAATTCCACACTCCTTCTGGAAACACGGGAATGAACTCACAGGGGTTAGACAACTCCATTGAGGGTAGATCAACCAGGTTTAGTGACCAACAAGGTGCTGATTATCATCTTTAAAGCGCACCATGGCATCGGACCTGGTTATCTCCGAGACCGCCTTCTGCCACAGATTGCCTCTCATCGGCCGGTACCTCCCACAGAGAGGGTCTCCTCAGGGTGCCGTCAGCCAGACAGTGCCGGCTGGCGACCCCCAGGGGGAGGGCCTTCTCTGTTGGAGCCCCCTCCCTATGGAACGAACTACCCCCAGAGATCCGGGTCATCCCGGATCTCCCCTCCTTCCGCCGCGCCCTCAAGACATGGCTATTCCAGCTAGCGGGGCTGGCCTGAGGG
>NW_015386750.1:392347-397927 GCF_001527695.2 Protobothrops mucrosquamatus
AGACTGAGCGGCGCCAGCCTTGTGCGCATGCGCAAGGCGGGAAAAGCCCGCCTCATGATTGGTTGAACTTGCCCGGGGATCAGAGGGTATAAATAGAGGCCTGCGTGCCTCTGCTCTGGTTGTTCGTAGAGTGAAGCAAGCAATAAAGATTTGTTGGAGATGATTCGTCTCAAGCGCCATTATTCTCCGGACTTAACACCTTACTGAAGGCCAAGTAAATTATATCCACAGCATTCCTCTTACCCACTAATTTTGTCACTTGGTCAAAGAATGCAATAAGATTTGTCTGGCATGATCTGTTTTTGACAAACCCGTGTTGGCTTTTAGTAATGACTTTGCCTGTAGGTGTTCGCTGATTCGTTGTTTGATTATCTTTTCCAGAATCTTCCCAGGTATTGAGGTCAGGCTGATAGGTCTGTAATTTCCTGGGTCCTTTTCTTTTCCTTTTTTGAAGATGGGAACTACATCAGCTCTTTTCCAGTCCTCTGGTAGTTCCCCAGTGCTCCAGGATCTTTGAAAAATATAGTTAAATGGTTCTGAGGTCACATCTGCCAGTTCCTTGAGAACCTTGGGGTGTAATATATCTGGTCCTGATGATTTGAACTCGTCTAGACTGGACAGGTGCTCACTTACCATTTTTTTGCCTATCTTAACTTGTATTTCTATTTTGTTTTTTATGGCACTATTTTTGATAGGTTGGTCTGTTTTTTCCCTTTGTGTAAAGACAGATGCGAAAAACGAGTTAAATAGTTCTTCTTTCTCCCTGTTGCTTGTCACCTTCTTGCCACTTTACCCACTAATGGACCAATCGTTTCCTTCACTTTTTTCTTGTTTTTTACATGTTGAAAGAAGCTTTTTTTGTTATTTTTGACTTTGGTTGCTAGCTTTAGTTCATTTTGAGCCTTAGCTTTCCTCACTTCGTCTTTGCTGGCTCGGGCTATTTGCTGATATATTCTGACTTAGTTATGTGTCCCTCTTTCCACTTTCTATACTTGTCCTTTTTATCTTTCAATTGATCAGAGAGTTCTTTATGTAGCCATGCTGGTTTCTTTTGAGAGCTGTTATTTTTCCTCTTTGTTGGTATTGTGCTAGACTGGGCCTTTATTAAGTGCTTTGCACTTTTCTTGATCTGCTAGCCTCGTTTGGTAGTGCACATTCATCACAAAGGTAGATATTATACATGACTGGCTCACCAAATAATAATTTGTGTGATGTCATTAAGAATATTTGCAATGGTTTTAACTGATAAATATTTAGTTGTATATTTATTTTCTACTCTTAATATAATCTTGTTTATAAGATACTAGTAAATTGCCAGTCGTCCACGTGAGGTCAGCAGTATAGAAATCCTGTAATGACTGGCTGACTGAATAAAATAATTTAAGGCCATGTATATTATCTTCTATAAAATATGCTAGCAGGTTCAGATAAATGAAGCTACAATGGAATCTTGAATGAATGAGAAACACAATGCCTATGGTACTGAGATACACACCAGTTGTTCAATAAATTCCTGTGGAGGAAAAAAATGTATGTATTATTTCACATATCACAAGATTTTATAGTTCTCATAAGATTTTAGCATCCTTGATTAACATTTCAGATAAGAATACCAAATCTTCAAATTCCACTTTACCATGCAATTCCAGCATTCCAACTATTATTGTACAAAAATACAAACCATAATATTATGATTATTTGGCTAGAAAGGCAAGATTATAAAATGACATTAAGGTTCAAACATAATGTCCCAATCCCTAATCTAAAATTGTGGCCTGGTTAGATGATACCTTATATATTGCTAGTTTAGTCTAGCAATAGACTATATCACTTGTCTATATATATAAGGATGTACACATACTTTTTGGCCTTGACCTCATGGTCATTACTTTCCTTTGTTGATAGCAAAAGCTAGGACTTTTATAACCACATGAAGCAATTCATTTTATGAAATCAGCAATGCACAATCGCACTTCTTATTTTTGGAGAATATGGTACCTGTGTTTAACTAAATAAAAAAGTGAATTTAGGTTGTTGGTTCCCCTTATTATGGGATGATTGGTACAAAGGTAGTAAAACTGAAATTGAAGTGTTTATTCTCTACATATTATGTTTTTAAGGCTATTTTGGAAACAAATGAAAATCACATTTATAAATGTATATGGAACTGGGTTATTTGAGGAACCTCCTTTCCCTAGTAACATTAACCCAATCCATCAGGTCCAGCAGAACAGAAAAGTTATCAATTGCATGTACAAAAGAATGTCATATGGCAGGACCAGGGAAGAAAGCCTATTCTACCATGGTGCCCTCATTGTGGAACATCATGCCTCCCCTCCGGACTTATTTTCAAAGATCCAGATGAATAAATAAATAAACCCTTTATTATCAAAGTATTACATGTATACAGTGAAATTGGCTGAGCTCTTCCATTAGCACTTAAAAATATATAATTATTATAGCTTTTTCTCCTTAATTTCCCTTTTTTGTAATAGAAAAAGTGAGAAACACATGAAAAAGTGGAAAATAGCTGAAAAACAATGTTTTAATTAACTATAAATGCTATGAATGAAGCAGAATGACTCCAAAATAAAAGCCACATCTGGAAATCTTTGGGGTAATATGTTTAGATGACAAAATAAGGTTTGGGTTCTACTTAAGGCATAATATGTGCATCTTTTTTGGGGGTGGGATAGAGACACAGAGAGAGTTTTAGAAATCTGTACATAAAAATTCTAAAAAAAATGAAATAGAAGAAATTAGTTCAATCAAATGTATGGATTAGGGATTCCTATACCAGAACCTCCATCAAAGAAAATGAATAATATTCCATCGAAGGAGTTATGGTATGGCAGAAAGTATTGAGTTTGAGAGTTTTCCAGTGATTTCTCAAGTAGAATTAGGTGCTTTATTATATTGTCTATTAGATTAAGCTTGCAGCAACCCTATTGCTATGACTGCATTGCTCATAATTGTTATCTGCTATGAAGATAAAGTTTCAGACTAATTGACACAATGGCAAAATGTATGAAAAAAATCTGGAAATATTCTATAGATTGTTAGTCACATTAAATAATGCTGAACAAGGTAAACCAATTGGATTAGGTGGTATGACACCTATAAACTGACAAACAACTGGCAAACATTTTATAAGACTGGCTTTTTGCTTCTGAATTTTCAGTTCTACAACCTTTCTCAGTTTTAGATGTTCTTCTCAGGGACAATTCCTGATTCAAGGAATTCAAGAATAGTAATCCAGTGTCCTAGCATGGGTTGTCCAGCTATAATCAATTGATATAGCTATGACAGTAAGGAAACAATATGAGCAAAGCTTACTATCTTCATTAATTTTCACTCAATTTCCACCATGCTGAGAAGATATTACTTTGTTAATGTAGGCTGCCCAATTTAGAAAGAAAGAATACCCTGAACAAAATTAAAGAAAGGAAACAAAAAAGAAAACAAACAATAAACACCCTCTGCCCCCCCTCCCGTATCATGCTGACATCAAATTTATTGGTTTCAAAATTTTCCAAGTGATAAAAAGTTAATATTGTGTTAATGGGATTTTTAAATGCTTTATAATTGCTATCATAGTGCAAATTATTTGTTTTTATTACTGCTGTTTAGCCAGGCTCCTTATCTTATCAGTTTGGGATCTTGTTAAGAAGCCTCTTGAGTTTTGTCATAGAAAATAGATTATTTGCAATAAGTATACCATGGAAATGAACTAAATTCAATTTCACAAACCACCCTCATTCTTATTTCCCATGAACTCAAGAAGATAAATGCAAAAAGATTAATATTAATGCCCATTTCTTAATTTATGCTACTTGTTTCTTGAAAAACATTAAAATTTATATAGCAGACTATTTTTCTGAGAAAGTACCGATACGTTTTACATCTTAATTTATTTGTCATGCATTAAGGAAGGAAGATTACACATATAGTTTCTGAAAATATTTTATTGTTACCGTTCTATTATTGTTTTTATTATTAGCATCACACATACATACAAACTCAATGCCATAGAATGATATTAGTTCTGAGCCTTGTGGTAAATGCAAAATGGTGCCCAGACTGGTAATATAGCAGATCCTGTTTTCACTTGAAGCAGCAGAGAAGGTGCATGAGAAAAGGTTTTGATACATTCAATTCTAATGGTTATCTGTACCCCAGAAAATGTTGCAGGATGCTTCTTCACCACTGAAATGGAATGGAGAATTCATAGGTGCTTTTCGTGTTCTTTTGTATCTTGTTTTCCAAGAATGCACTATAAGCAAGGCTTCAGCCTCAACATGTTACACTTGTGCCATGTTTATTGAATGGCAGCATAGCTCCATAATCTATATCAATTAAAAAATTCTGGATGATTATAGAATCATTTTATGTAGGTGTCTTGCAAGTGTCTGGTTTTCAAATAATCAAGAAATATACAGCTATTGTCAGGTCAGAAAAGATCATCCTAAATATTAATCTGTAAACACACTCTTTATAATTATCAAGACCAAGTAAGGTCAAAGAATATGTCCAGAAATATGTCTATCAGTTTCTATTGTATAAAATATGACCTACAGTAGAATTTTGTAAAACACCATTGGACATAGCCATGGAGCTAACAGAAGCATACTGGCACTTTTTTTTTCATAAGATAAGAAAAATATGCACATAAAAATAAATGTTTATGTTTTTAAAAGGAGTGAAGAATGAGGAATACATAATACATATTTAGTTCTTTTTGTGCTTTTTGGAATGCTATTATATTAAGAATTTGTTCAAATAATCTCATTTGTACCATAAAATTATTCACATTTATACTAGAAGGAAAGAAAAAAAAGTGTTGGCATGAAAACTAAAAACTAAGTCCATATTTACTCAATTCAGATAAAAACAAATCTTATTTTTTTGTTTCACAAATGTGGTTAGAATCAACTAAAAAGAATACTCTGTAGCACTTATTATTGTAAGGATTGGCAATAATAAGCTTACTCAGTAGTAATAGTCACTCTCCATGGTTTATACTGGCTTGGTACATCACTGATATCTTATGACATCTTATGTCAAATATCTTTTGTTTCAATATCTGTTTTGCTTGATTTTTTTGCTAATTTAGCCATTTTAGGTATTGCTTCTCTAGAGAATTGGTTTGCTTTTAAACATGCAAGCTGTATTACAGAATATTGTAAATTAATTAATGCACTGTGTTATACTAAAAAGTGTTCTTATTGATAATAAATTATTCTGTTTTGAATAGTCTGGCTTTTAGGAATTTAAAAAAAAAGATTCCTTTAAAATGTTATTTTTTAGAAAAATTATTGAAACTATTTCATTATTAAACTATATTGGTCACGTTAGTTAATGATCTCTGGAGGGCCCGGGACGGGCTACTCCTCTGTCCTTGTACTTTTGGACCTCTCAGCGGCTTTTGATACTGTGGACCACGGTATCATGCTGCGGCGACTCGGTGAGTTGGGAATGGGAGGCACCGTTATGCGGTGGTTCTCTTCCTTCCTCACCGATCGTACGCAGTCTGTATTGGCAGGGGGACAGAGGTCGACCCCTAGGTCCCTAACTTGTGGG
>NW_015386750.1:398404-426047 GCF_001527695.2 Protobothrops mucrosquamatus
TTCCATCAAGCGGGATTGGCCTAGGGGGGGGATTGTATAGGGATTTTAATAGGGATTTTATAACTTTTCTAAAAATAACAGGCTTATTTAATATATATTTTAATTGTTTTTAGATATTTATTGTATAGTTCCGTTTTTATTGCCTGTAAGCCGCCCTGAGTCCTTCGGGAGAAGGGCGGGGTATAAATTAAAGTAATAAGTAATAAATAATATTGTTTTTGTTATTTATTAAATTTATATACTGTCCAATTCCAATGCCATTGTAGGAAAACAGTTCACAAGCCATTTGAATTCTGGCATTCTTTCACACTTTAAAGATCCAGCTTTTAAAATAAAAAAAATATTTAAAATAATAAAATAAGTATACATTTCATTAATAATACATCTATACTTAAAGATCAGAATTTTAGAAGGATTTTATTACACATATTTTAAAAATGTCTAAACTGGAGATTTTTGTGGAAATTTCTAAAAAAAAACACCCCTTCATAAATAAATATATAAAATGATAGCAAATAGTTTTGAGTAAACCCATGGAAACATTGGAATCTGACTGAATTATTCATCCATATGGGCACTTAACTTGTTAGGTGTTATGAATGCTACCTATGTGGATTTGTCTCCTTACAGCTTTGCTTCTCCAATAATCTGAGCATTACAAATATAAAGTGTGTTCACAAATCAAAGGAATCTGTCAAGAATAAATTTCCTAACAACACTATAGAGGCTTAGAAAATGATGCAGGTTAAAGCATCTTGGGATAATGTACCAAGAGCTAGCCTAATGGAAGTATATTGCTTTCAACTAAATCTCCGTGTTCTCTGATAAATTACAATTTTGTCTTATTTTCTGCAGCATTATGTTCTGTAGACACAACTCTATCATGAAGAATAGGCAGAATCTTTTTGCCAAATGAAATGGAAGACTGTGTGAACTAGTATTTCTGTGAACTGTAGCTAATGCTACAGTGGCCAAGTCATTAACATTCTATAACAAACAACACTTAACTAGAAATAAACAATCAATAATTATTTGCTAATCATCATGCTACATTTAAATTTTTTAACAAATATGAGCATGACTGAGATTTAGTAAATTGCAAATGGAAATAAGGTTATTTCAGTTCTAAAGAATAAAAAATAGGGCCAAGTATTGAAAATTTCACGCTAGTGCCTTTAGATTAATTTCTAGTAGGGGTGATGGGAATGTTTCCCATGCCCTAACTTATCCATTAATTGATTACATTTTCCCAATTCTGGTTCAAAATGTGGTATTAAAATGAATGAACGAACGAACAAATGAATGAATGAATGAACAAATTTTCTCAGATCCAGTCCCATAGCATTAACTTAAAATTCTAACATGGCTTAAACCCATAGATGTAGCAATTAAAAATTGCAATTGCACTGGCTTCTACAATTATTAAACTATTTCTTGATTATTATCAAGTAAATTCATCCCTCATTAAGACAGATAAATAAATGCCATATCAAATGAAATAGGCCTAGTGTAAATTTGTGTTGTCTCACTGAAGTCAAGGCTCATAAAACTGTAAAAACATCTGCTGATAGAAAGAATTTAAAAGGAATGAAATGCTGCATAAATTAGGCAAAATAATTTTAAAAAGGAGTGCATCATTAATGTTGTGTCTCTGCAGTACACTGTTTCTGCTCCATTTAGCACAATAGACACAGAAACCCAAAGAGTCAAAGAGTATTTTTTTTTCACTCTCTGGTGCAATCTTGCTATTTGTAATTTAGTCATATCTTTTAAGTGATTGGGAGGCATTCCTTTCAAATAATAAGAAGAACCAAGCTTATAATGAACAAGTAACCACTGAAAATTGAAGGCATATCTTAAAAAGTGATCATGGCATTCATATTTGAAATTTGAAGCAATCACTTGGAAATTTTATCAGAAAGTTAAGACTCATCCTGGAATTCACCTGAAAATATGGTGTGAGCTGATTTTATTTACATTGCATTTTGCTCTGAATGTAAAAACAGATTTTATAATACATTAAGAATATCATCACCATCGTCGTCGTCATCATCATCATCATCATCATCATCATCATATCAGTTTAACGGGGTTATTATATTAATATATTATATAATATGTATAATATATTAATTTAAATTATCTTTGCATAAATCATAGTATATGTTTTATTTATGTATCTATTTTCACTTGTTTTTATAATTTGTAAGCCATACAGAGTCACCTTGTAGGGGAGAGAGGTGGCATAGAAATATAAACAACAAATAAACAACAAATAAATATACCTTTCATATATTTGCAGTCCAGATATAGTGGTTCTAAATTTGGGCTGAGCCTCTTAAGGCATAAATACCATTATGAATACCTTGAATTCTTCCAAATCCCCTACTTGCGAAAGAGGTTATGGTTGAAAAAGCACTCTGGCCACTTTCCCAGTTCAATACTTCTAGCCAGCAATTTTCAGATGCCAACAATGATGTTGCTTGGCTGAAGTTAGAGTTGGCCAAAGATCCAATGCCAAAGTACAAAAATGAGAGAGAGTTTTTAATTGTCTTCTCCATTGATTTTACATTTTTTTGTTATGGCAGCTTTCTATTTTTTTAATATATTTTATTATTTTTTTACAATAACATTCTTTAGTGCTTAATAAACAGCGTGTTGTCTGTCAATAATAATTAATTTATATAGTTCCATAATCAATATATTAATTAATAACATATTTCTTTGATCTTCTCTTCATCCAATAGTATTCTTTTGTCAACATTAAGCAAATATTATTCTTACAATTCAATATATATATAAAGTTAAATATAAACCTTTTTGTTGTGTTTATACAAATAACAGTAACCTCAGCATATAGCATCTTTTCTTATCAGTTTATATTTCAGTTGTATTTATAAAAGTCATCTTGTTAGGTCACTATATGTCCTATTTTCAAGATTTTTATTTAAGCTTAATTTCCCCTCTGTTATTCAAACCATTCTTATCAGTCATAATTTTCTCAAAGTTAATAACCTTTAAGTATCCAATCTTTTCATTCATGTGCACTATCCCAATATTTTTACATTTCATATATTATACAAATTACTATACTACTTATATATCTTATCTCTCTTACTGTGAGACACCTTTATATCCATAATTTATCTATTCTTTTAACCATATTCAAACAGATGTTTGATCATATAGTACTCTATCTGGTAAGTCACATCAAATCTCTCAGATCTGATATAAGAACTATATCTTTATCTTTATATATGTTTTTTTTATAATCCAATGCATTTCCAATTATCAAAGCACCACTGAAGGCAGTATTTTATAACAGTTCTTCTATTCAGGGGTCTTACAATTTATCTACCAGCCAAAGTTGCAGTCCAAAATGTTTGACTATCCAGTAAAATTTCCCCCTAGAAGATTAGCCAACAGTCAAAGATTTTCTTTTTCTGCAGACAATTCTTGAGCTTAAAGATCACAGCTCAATAAGTATTTATAATCCCAGAAGGTCAGCAGTTTTTAAAACAAATATAGTTCTCAGTCTGTAGTAGGTGGCCCAGTATGTTTTCTTTCCTTGTTCCCAACTGTTTTCTATTTGACTGAAGGTCACTAAGGTTCAAAACCAATTATTCTTTATTTCTGGGCATCTTGCCAATTTCTGAGTCAGTGTTGCTGTTGTTTTATACTCTAATTCTCCACTAGATGTCAGTAATTCATTTTCCAACTTTTCAAACAAATAATTATTTTTTTATAATTTCATCAAAACTCTTTCAGATGTAAAGTCTTAACAGTTTTCTTAATTTCAGATTTATCCAGACTGTAATATTGTTAATTTCATTTCAGTATATTTCTTTCCCCAATAAAAATCAAATTGCTGCTTCTGTCTATGGAAGGGTGGGCGTATAGTCCCCTCCCTTCTCACTTTTTGGAGAATTTCTTGCTTTGGAGATCTTTTCCAGGGAATCAATTACAAAATAGAAGAAAGAAGATCATATTCTCACCCAATTCCAAGCACGCTGTTCACCATTGTTCTGGTTCATGCTTTTGGACTTCGGCTCCTGATAGCTTGGGCTAGACACTGATGAGCAGCTAGCCTTTATCCTATCAGGTTGGAAGGCTTCACTCAGATCAAACAGGTTGACCGCTGTCGTTCCGCGATCATTGGGATGCCCCTCCTTCGTTGCCTCTCTGGGGTGACTTTTGACCTATTTAGGGTGCCCTGGCAGGGCAAAACCAGCCATGAGGTGCGGAGCGCCACAATCCCTCAGCCGCATCACTATGAGGTGGAACCGGAAATCCTATTGGCAGCTTTCTAAACTAGCCCATCAGATTTGCAATAGTGGCAAATATCTGTAGCTCGAATATAGGATGAGGGTGAACATTTCTTTTCTGAGCTTGTGGGTTGGTTTCTGAACATTTTGTTACCAGGCTAGGTAACATCTTCAGTGGAGTTTAGGGGATGTTAGTGTCAGTGTTATTCTGTTTATAAGGTTATGTGGTCAGTAGGTCTTGTGATGGGTCAGGTGTAGGTGTATCAAGTAAAAGTCTTGTAATGGGTCTTGTGATAGGTCTGGTATGAGGCATCAGTGGAAGTCCTGTGATAGCATGTGATAGGGACGTTACATCAGGTGAGGGTCATTGGGAGGTGAAGTGCTGGTTGAGGGTGCTTGCTTGGGTTAGTTAGGAGTCAATGCTGTCTCTGGTTAGCTATGTGGTTGATTTGGATTCTTGGGGGTTTGTAGGTTGGTTGTAGTCAATGTGTCTATTGGTGGAATTGCTTATGGCTATGATAAAGTCATGAGCATGGCAGGAGGTAGCATGGCTGATGATTTTTGTGTTACTCAAATCAAACTGGTGCTGGGTAGATATTAAGGATTTTGGATCGTGGCATTTGACTGCCAGCTGGTACTCATGGATCCTGGTTTTTAATTGATGTGATAGTAGTCCCATATAGAATTGGACTGACCACCAAAACCCTTATAAACAGAAGAACACTGACATCTCCTAAATTCTTCTGAAAATGTTACCTAGCCTGGTAATGAAATGTTCGGAAACCAACCCACAAGCTCGGAGAACAAACCTTCACCCTAACCCATCAGATTACAAATATCACAGTGAATAGAAATACAAATACCGATAGTAAATCATTATGTCACTATAAGGGCAAGGCAATAATTTTAGCTCTTTTGACAATTTTGATAAGGTGACTGAGAAGCAAAATGAATGCTTTATGCTCTTAAAATGAGAAATATAAACCCATTGTTGATTTTAAAGGTCTATATCATTATCATGAATGGCTAAATTATTTATTATTGTTTTATATTCACATATTTAATTTACATTCACTTTTATTCCAGAAGCACGCATAATAGTTCATTTTCCATTCCCCCCCCCCCAGAACAACCCTAATACATAAATGGGCTGAAATATATTATATTTGCTCAAATCGGTCAGTGAACTTCCATAAACAAAGCTAGACTGGATTTGAATTGAATCTCTCTAGTCCTAATTCAGCACCTTAACAGTGCAGCATTTTCATAATTCAAAATCATCATCATCCCAAATGAAAACAAACAACCCTCCCTCCACAAGCAAAGAGTTTTAACTCCATACAATCAATTTTATGCCCACTTTTAACCTGTGGCAAAATTTAAATGTACTTAGAACCAATTTTCTAGCAACGAGATATTCAAAATTTGATGCACTTAATCCACTCCTGACTACTTTACTTTTTTTACTGCACTATTTTTTTTTAAAAAAAATAAATAAATACCATTCCTTTATTTGTTCTGTATAAAACATTTTTTTCTCTCTCATGCCTTTGAGTCAGTATTGATCCCTTGTGACTGTCTGGACAAGTTTCGGAAGCTTTCTTGGCAAGATTTTCAGAAATGGATTGCTACTGCTTTCTTCCTAAGGATAAGAGAGAGTGACTGGGCAAGGTCACCCACCTGGCTTTGTGCTCAATGTGGGACTGAAACTCATGGTTTCATAGATAGCAAAGAGAGGACTCTTTTCTTGCTCATCCTCCATCATCTTTCCTTGAGAAATATCTGTTTTGGCATACCTTAGGAATTAACAAGGAGAGGAGCAGAGGCCTAGTGATTAAGGGAGTTTGTTGACAGAAAGGTTGGCAATTGAACATCCAAGCACCGCATGACAGGGTAAGATCCATTTCTCGCCACAGCTCCTGCCAACCTAGCAGTTTAAAAGCATGCAAATGCAAGTTGATACATAAATATCACTTCAGTGGGCAGGTAATAGGCCTTCCATGTGCCTCGGTGTAGTTATGACCACGGAAGTGTCCTCAGAGAATGCTGGTTCCCTTGGATAAGAAATAGAGATGAACAACCATCCCCTATAGTTGGACATGACTGGGAAGGAGAAATCTTTACTTTTTTTTTTTTTTTGAATTGTCAAGGAGAAAGACATTTTAGCTGTGTGAAGTGGCTTTTACTTCATCATGGTGACTTCTAGTGACATATATTTTATTTTTTAGTTTAGTTTCAACTGGTATATCAGATCCAGGAGAGGCTTTTGGGGAAAAAAAGGATCATTTCTAAGATTGTAGACTGCTATTAAAGAAAACATTTTTTTTAAAAAAATGTTTTAATTAAAACATTTTAAAACAAACAATAAGCAATATAGATGGGCAAACAGTCTCCAAAGAAAGCTAAAGGCTGTATTTATATAACTCATATTTAGAAGTATACATCAGGTAATTTATCTTAAGCCCTTCAAAAGCAGTGAAGCTTAAGCATTTTCTCATTAGCTCTTCTATAATATTTTTGAGGGCAAATGTTTGAACCGAAACATGTTGGCTAAAGACCCTGCTACTTTTAAACTTCATTGATTCTGTTTAATACTGAGAATATCAACTTAAAATTATATAAAAACAGTACAATAGATATAAACCAGTTTAAAACACTTCCCACAAACACCATCAAATATTTCATGGTAATATACCATCTCAGAGTGAATTATATCCTTATCAAATATATTCTGTTTCAAAGGTTTATAGAAATCATAAATCATAAAATCAGCAAATAAAATGGTCCAACATTCAAAGTAAAAAAAAAAAGTCCCCAGGCTTTAATCTGCACTCAACCAATTTGAATAGCACAAAATTACTGAGCTTGCTTTATTGACCAATTGCATTAAACAATGGAACACCTAATAACTGTGGAGTCCTTGATGCTCTCTGAGCTTGGTTGTTTGCTTGCTGCCCAGAGGCCACAGAATGAGGATCATAGTAAGTATATGCCCCATGGCATATTTTTCCCTCATTTGTTGTTATTGTTATTGCTAACAAGAGAATTACTAATTTGGATATTTACAATCCAGATCTGGTAGTTATATGGTTCATGCAATTTTATTTAGAATCTGAAAGCCATTGATGAATATTGTCTGAACATTTTTCCTATTTTTTTCATTTTTTTAATAGAATGATTTAATATGTATCCTTGTTTTTCTATATCATATTTCAAAAATCAGGTTAAATACCTAGAACTTTCTGCTAAGTAATACTCCCTTCAAAATTCACTGCAAATTCATTCCTATTTGTACTTGTCATTTTGTTTTTGTAAAGATAATTTTACACAGCAGAGGCAACAAGGTACTATGCATTTTTGTTATTTTTAGTCCATACATGCTTGCAACTGCATTTTAAGGGAGTTTCATAAATAGTATACAATGGATTTCAACATAATAAAATACAAATAAAGTCATACTAAGGGTTGAAATGCAAATTCTGTGGATACCCAGTTACAGAGCTCTCCAGAGATGCATCTTAAAAGATCTTGCTTATTTTTCAGCAATCTTGCATTAAATAATTTGATATTCCATTGTCATATAAGATTCTTATGATCATGGAAGTGGTCATGGAGAAAGTTAGATATTGCAAGGTCTACAGGGGTTAAAAAATCATGCCTGTGTGCTTCTGATTTCCAAAACAAAAGAGCTCTCTAGTTCTTTATGCCTTTCAGGATCTTGAAAACTTATCTGAAAAATAATTTAAAAAATCCACAGAGACTTAATTAACAAGATTTATTGAAATGGTAAGGATTAAGTCTACAGAAATCTCAGCCACTGTATTACTTTTACTTTAGAAGCCAATTTACTTTTAGTTCATTAGGATGGAGATTTCTTCAGTATTTTCCTAATAATCTTCTATGAACTGAAGAGCAGGCAGCTCTTTTCTGAAATAACTAAGAAACATGCAAGTGCTAATTTTCCAACTTATTAATTGAACCATTAGGATCTGAACAGACTATACAGTGCCTGTGGATCTGTGGATCTCATATGTTTCTAAAAATAAATGACAATATAATGCTTATTATGGATCATTTTACAGATATGAACACAAAATAGAGAAGAAGAAATATCACTTGTTTGGCATACTCATTACAACTATTTATTTAAATAGTTATATAAGCATATCTAGATAATTTTCAGGTCTAAAAACTGGATTCATAATTTGAAGAGTTGATACAAAAATGCACTTCAAAAGGTTAATTGGGGTGGAGCCATAGTATATAAATCTGTATTCCTTCTGCATATATCAATTCTACAGGTTATATTAGATGTATAGGGCAAAGCATATAAGTAAAACAAGAATACTGCTGGGTCTGCTTTGAAAATGTAAGGTGTATTGTTTCTTTAACATGGAATTGTTACATTTCCCAAAAAGGAAATTTGTACAGTTAGACCTGAAAAGAAAAGTAAAAACAAAATAACTCTGCAGTAGTTCATGTTAAGACTAGAATATGGAAGCAAAAGAAGTACATTAAAATTATTAAAACAAATAAGTAAAAAAGAAATATAATGAAATTAGACTGCAGTGTAGAGTTGTATTACACATAAGAGTGATATTCAGTGCAGAAAGATTGTTATAAAAATAATATTTGTTTTACATGAACAAGACTTAAAATTTTACTTTTGTACTTTCAACACAGCAAAAATGTGTTTTTGCTGCAAAAATATAGACATCTTGAAAAGAGACATATGCAATTTTTCCTTCTTTATGTACATATTGTACATCTTTTCTATCCTTCTTTACAAGACATTACATGTTGTAAATGAAAATGAATGGTAAATTAATTTTTATAATAGAAACCAAGCTGAATTACATTTTTAACTATTTTAGTATCTTCCTCATTACATATTTGAAATGAGTGGAATAAGAATACGAATGGAAATTATTATATTATGTGGAGCCCAAAATATCAAATTAAAAAATCAGAACTACCAAAAAGTCACATAAACCTTATCAACAACTGCAGTATATAACATGTATCCAAATTTGAGGAAACAAATATATAGGTTCCCATTCTTAGAAACATTATAAAATGGAATACTTGAAATAAATTTTCCCACATCTGCCAAAAAGAAAGCTCACCTAAGTAAAAACCATCATAGAAAACATGGGTATGAAGCTTCTTGATCTTCAAATATAACAACACTGACAGTGATAAAAAAGAAGCAGAAAATGGTAATATTCCCCCAGCATACATGACAACGGAACTGTCAGAGAGGAAGCAGGACAGCACTGAGGGAGCAGGGGAGAAGATAGAAGGGGAAAAAATTCCCATGATAGACATTTCTATAACACAGAAAATTGCTAAGCTTGACAGTGGTCACTGCTATGTTTCACCTTCTAGCTGTTACAGCATATGAGAGAACCATCCGGAGAAGACAGTAATTTTGATAAGCCAAAGCAGTTCAACTGTGGACGCAGACAGATTGGAATACAAGTCAGACAAAATAGCTTGGTAATGCCATGGAGGGTTAAACTATGCCTTAAATTTGTTTTCTTACAGTTCATTATTGAAATAGCCAATACGAAGGAATAGTTAATGACAGAAGCATCAGCTACTTTATATTTCACTTTTAAAGAAATTTGTGGGTGTTCTCCACATCTTTTCTTAAAATCACATTATCTTATCATTGTGTACCACCAGATTATCTTAGCTATGAGGCATTTGCATTTTTTTTTTTAAAAAAAAATATTCCAATATCCCAAGACATTTTTAATATTTAGGAGCAATCATTACATAAGTTGAAATTCTCCAAAACAGACAGACAGATATGTATATATTCACCATGTGGATACATAATTTCATCTGGGAAAAGATAAAATCTTATGCAGTTTAATTAATTAGGAGATCTTTAGAATGAATTTAATATTTTGCCTAAATTTGGGAGAAGAAAACATTGCTGATTAGCTCACAGAAAAACAATGCCCAGACTTAAACTTTTATTACTTAATATGATGGCTAATGAAAGAAGCAGTGTACTTACTTAAGCAATGTATTTCCTCCACAAGCATGTCAAGACAAGAGCTATTTTATTTGTACTAATAGATATAGAGGGCTTGTAAAAAGAGGTCTAAAAGTCTAATTAACATGAATAGAGTACTTATGGACCTTTGGGTTGTAGTTTGTGACTCCAGATTTATTTTCTGAAATGCTAACACCTAGTAACTGAGTAATTAATATAATGCCAAAAGTGTTTTTCTTCTCCAGAATAGAAAAGGAAACTTTGAATTTTTAAATTCTGTTTTGGGTCTTTCTTGCTGAGATGTGACAGATGGTAGCATTGTTATTTATATTACATTACTATCACAGAGCAATATCTTTGGCTTTCCATGCATCCTGATATTTTTTCGGAAGGTGGGACCTCTGGAGAAAGGAGAGTAATTACTTCTGTCTATTTTACTTGGACTTTTAATGAAGCATAAGAAATAAGAAAGTAGCATATCAATAGAGGAGTAATTATAGAATGAAAAACAAGGCACATATTCTTGATGCCTCATAAGCATGAATAAGCACCAGAATGTTAAACTGAATATAATCATGTCTATTCTCAGGGTAAATGAGAAAGGTTCTCAAGAATTGTGCCTGTTTCTGCTCAGAAAAAAAACTAATAATAAACTATCAGTAAACTAAGGATGTTGTATTTGCATAAAACTAACATAAAAATTATAACTGATAAATTGTTATTAATGATATCAAGTAGGTGTTCAGTTAAAAAAAATGCTGGATTGCTTGTTACAAACACCAGTGTTCCTAGCAACAATATTGGTGTATTTGGAAAGTGTTCCTCTGAATTCAACTATCCTGAGATGTTTCCATTCAAAGGAAGCTTACTTCAATCCTGCAGCTTGCAAGGTCTTTGTAGCCAAAGTAATGTCTTAGCTACTCTACAATATTCAGATCTGTACTTTAGAGAGTTTGTCATCCTTGAAGTCAAACAATCTAAATTATTAGAGCTTCTTGCAGTTCTGAAAGGCATGAAGAATGTTGCCTTATGTTTGGAAATTGACTTGGTTTCTGTGGAAGCTGGAACTTGATACTATCTTTTAAACCTTTAACTGACATTAACATTCCTCCCAGTTGATCTGGAAATCCACCAAGGCTATTTTAAGACAGCCCAGGGTTTTGTTGTTTTTTAATGTTATTGGCAAGTTTCATTCCTTGGGACTCCTGTTGGAGACACTGGGCTTATTCGATTTAACTAATGTCAAAACTGTTCCTAAGCAATGTAGTTAAGACACTGATTTTCAAATAAAACTAAGACTTGTGCTCAGCATCACAGCACATGTGTATTTTTTAAAATGTATACATTAATTTCTTCATTTTTATTTCTTGTCATCTTTATCTGACCTGGTATTTTGATGAGGCCATTATAAAGAAGGGAAGAGGAGGAGGAGGATGAGGAGAAGGAGGAGGAGGACGAGGAGGAGGAGGAGGAGGAGGAGGAGGAGAAGAAGAAGAAGAAGAAGAAGAAGAAGAAGAAGAAGAAGAAGAAGAAGAAGAAGAAGAAGAAGAAGAAGAAGAAGAAGAAGAAGAAGAAGAAGAAGAAGAAGAAGAACCTTCATGCAGAGGTTTGACATCTAGCTGTTTTTGTGTTGACTTTCAAGCCTCAGTCTCTTCCATCTCTGTGATTTTAATATTCTTAGAACCAGATTATATGAATCCAAAAAGTTTGATCCTAGTGGTTTTTACACTTCTGTATCTTTGATTTTGTTTGTTATGTTGGGGAGGGAAGAAATTCTAATAAGCTTTCAAAATCCTGTTCTTCTGTCTTATAATAATAAAGAGATTTTTGACATTTGTGTTAGCTCTGTTTCTTGATCAGGTTTATTTTCAGGAGCTGACATTATTGATATTAATTACCTTTCTTTTTCCTCTGTTCCCAAAGCCGCCTTACTTTTTTCCATGTGTGCTTTATCTCTTTGGGGTTAGGATTCAGTAAGGTACTGGGTTCTGTTTTGAACCTTCTTATGCTACAGTAGGTCCTAATAATATCCTCTTATTATTAATTCCATGAGTTTGAAAGACTATGGAAACCACTAACCTATTAAGAAGCCAAAGGGATTATCAACAGCAAGCTAGTATCTGCTAGGAGTAAATTTTCAGGGGTTGCTTATGAAGTGTACTTGGAATCAATATGGTTGTAACTCTATCATTTTCTCCTCATTTTTCCATTTTTTTAAAAACAAAATCCACAGAAAATCTCTTAACAAATAAATATTTTTATATTATGGTTGATTAAGACTGATTTTAATTCTTTCATTTAGAATTACATCCCAATTACACCCCAAAACATTTTTATAACTGAAAATATAAAGATATCCTTTAGATGGTATTCCTTCATCTTTGTCCTATCATATTTATTTACCCTTATCCTTGTCATTGGAATGCTAAACCAATCTGCTATATAGCTCACCTCACAATTTCTATTACCCTCTTCATTCCTGATTTAATATTTCTAAAACATTATTATTTCATATGTTACAATCCTTAACATTTTTTAAAAAAACATCATGTAAATAGTTTGAGGGAATCAACATGGTTTCAAGGGCAGTAAAAAATAATAATTTATGTAAACTGCTTGGCTTTCCTTTTCATTTGGAGAATGGATGATTCTTCACTAAATTGTACATAAAATAGCAGAATTAGTTGTTATTTATCTACCCTTCCTTATATGTCTCAAGGAACTACGAAATAATATCTGCCAAATGGTGGCCAAAACCTGACATACAGGTTTTATTTATTTATTTATTTATTTATTTATTTATTTATTTATTTATTTATTTAATTTTTATCCCGCCCTTCTCCTTCCGGACTCAGGGCGGCTATTTTACTAATGGTTTACTTTCTATTGAATCATATTCTTAGCACAAGTACAACATATAGAATAAATCATATTTATTTGATTTTATTCAGATGTATTTCAGCAAAAAGTGCCAATATAGTTATAAATAGATGAGAGATAAATAAAAGCAAGGGTAGGAAAGTGATTTGTAAATATTGTATTCCATATGTCTGAATTACTGAAAACATGGTTATTTTTTCTTCTCTAATTAACTGGTTATGAATCTGATATCTGCATGTTTGGAAACCATCCAAAGAAAACATTGAAAACAAAACAAAAAAAATCCTGAATGTTATAGAAAATAAGATAAGTCTAAGAAAAAGCAGTGATATTGTAAGCTAGCTTCAGTACAAAATATTATTCTGCTCATATTGTTGCTGCTATGTTCTACACAAATTGTAGCTTACAGGTGGTCTCCAGACAGTCCAGTGTATAAAGTGCACTGCAGTAGTTCATTGTGGTGGTGATAAATCATTGTTACAAGAACTAAATAGGGCTGGAAATGTTGAATCCGGATGAAAACATCTTTGTCCATGGACTCTACCTGCACATCCAGGAGTAACTGTGTACCAAAACTTCCAGATGGGAACTTGCTTCTTTGGGAGAATGCTGGAATCCCATCAGAGTCAAGTGTTCTTTTGTTTCATGATTCCAGAGACCAGCTAGGCACTTGACAGAACTTCCTGTCAAATTGCTACATAAATCCCCAAGCTCTCTCTGAAACTGTGAAGAGTGTGAGATGAATTATCTTAATTTAACTTTCTCATGCTTTAGATATTCCACATGGTGACAGTTTTTATCTGGACCAAGAAATGATGTGATCTGTTGGAGAAGTAAAATTGAAAGCATGAAAAATGGAGTTCCAAATCTTTAAGGGGCAATGAAAAGAATATATTTTTCCCCTGTCAATAACTGCTTCAAAGAGTTCAGTGTGTGTTCCTTGGTCATTTGTCCACGCGTGTTCCTTTACTCATTTGTCTGTTCAGGCCACTAGTGATCAGTCAACTATGAAACCTGACTCACCAAAATTTCCTCGTGCTTCTGATAGGTCTAAGGAAATACTATGATGGAAGCCTAGATTCAGTTTCTGGGAGGCGCAACATCATCCTCAGTAACTGCAGCTCAGTGGAGGATCTTAATAGGCCTCTGACTGTTTTGTAATCAAATTGGCTGGGCTCAAGTCCAGGCTGATAAGAAGACCTTAATAGATTCAAAGAAAAAAAAGTAAAGGCTTGTAAGGAGACTGGGTTAAAAATTGGCCATCCAGCTCAGTTTCTCATTGAGTTATATCAGCTAGAAATAGAAATAAAACACCAAAATGAGGATTTTTACAATATATCTGCCCAATATGGATACAAAGGTCTGCAGAGTCATTGTCTAGCCAAGTTCACAAAAGGATTTTCAGTTCTGATTGCATTAATGTAATTAGTATTGATGAGATTTATATTTTGATATTTTCTATATGCTTGCTCCATCTCTTCACAATGGGAATTTTATCGCTATAGCCAGCATTGCTATTAACTCTTAGCAAAATTTACATTTGTAAAGAGAAAAAGTGGGAAGGATAATTCCTTACAAGCATTGCATTTTTAGTAATTTCATGTCTCCTTTAATGTCTGCCAAAATCTGAAAGGGACTTCATTACAGTTTCTGTAGTTTATTGTTACAAAAGTCTGTATGACCTTTTGTATAACTGAAGTTAGAAGGAGTAGTCCTGGCTATTCTAGATGAATACAAATAGCTTTTTGATTTCCTAAACTTTATTGTGGTTAAGGAATCTATGGATATTTTTTATCCAATTTCCTGTAATTTACCTTAATGTAAATAGTAAAGCAATTCATGGACAATAGAACATAGGTTGGAAGGGACCTGGGAGGTCTTCTACACCAGGGCTTTTCACCCTTTTCACCGATTGTACCACTTTTAGGATATGGTAATATTCAAGTACCACCAGTCACATAGCAAGGTGTCAAAAACTTGATGACCCCCCCAAAAAGGAAAAAAAGTAATAAAGTACAGGTAGTCCTCGACTTACAACAGTTTGCTTAGTGACTGTCCAAAGTTACAATGGCACTGGAAAAAGTGACTTATGACCATTTTTCACACTTATGACCATTGCAGCATCCCCAGGGTCATGTGATTTACATTAGGATGCTTGGCAACTGATTCATATTTCTGATGGTCACAGTGTCACAGGGTCATGTGATTCCCTTTTGCAACCTTCTGACAAGCAAAAACAATGGCTGGGGGGCGTGGGGAGATGGGCAGGGCTGTGGGGGAGATGGGCAGGGCTGTGGGGGAGATCCAGGGGTGTCCAGTGGGACTGGAGTGGGCATGCAGAGTGGGCTGCATGAAGGAGTAAGCCCTGGTGCCCACCCCAGTCCCACCCCTTCACTGGAGACCCCTGGATCCAGTGGTAGAAGACTCTCAGATGGTGCGCGGGCTCCCTGGAGCCCTGGGCAGCAGATGGCAAGCACCCAGCCTGGACCTCAAGCTCCTGGAGCACCAGGACCCTACAGTTCAACCCAGTCCAGCCCCACTTCCCTGAGGGGGTGCCTGGCTGTGCTCATCTCCTCCTCGAATCTGTTGCTGCTGCTGTGGTCACCCTCCTTGGCCAGTTTGCTCATGGTGGGTGCAGAAAGACAAAGTGTATGGGTCAGAAGGAGGCCCACTCCCTCTCCATGTGAGGAACCTAGCTTTGTAACCAAAGTATCCTTCATGATAGGATGGGAGACCACCAGGATAGGCCATGAGGTGGGGCAAGGGGATGGCAAAAGGGCAGCAGGGCTGCTGGTAGCCAAGTGCTAAGGCAGGACTTCCCTCAGACCCTCCCTTCTTGTCATAATAATCTCCTTCCTTCCTTCCTTCCTTCCTTCCTTCCTTCCTTCCTTCCTTCCTTCCTTCCTTCCTTCCTTCCTTCCTTCTTTCCTTCCTTTCTTCCTTTCTTCCTTTTTCCCTTTTCTTTTTTCCTTCTCTCTTACTTCTCCTTTCTTTCTTCTTCCTTCCCCTCTTTCTTTCATTTTCCTTCCTTGCTCTTTTCCCACTTCCCATGTTTTTCTTTGTCTTTCCTCTTTCCCTTTCTCCTTTCCTGTCCCTTCTTGGATGCTCAAATGCAAAAGGGGAAACATTTCTCGATGGCTCCTTGCCTTGTGATCAAATGCCACTTTTGCTAGTAGTTTATGGCCACTTAAAAGATTGAAAAAAACCAGGCTCAGTTTATCTCATGCTTGCATTTAGTGGGGGCATCCACAGACAACAGTACAGCAAAACTGTCAAAATTATGACTGTGATAGTTGATCAGAGCTCCTCCATTTTTTATGTGCAACAGCTTTAGCATTTAAGAACAGGTAGCTTAGTTGCTTTTCTACTAATACATAATCCTTAAAAGAGCTCTCCTGTAGGGACCCTGCCTTGGTCTAATTCAGACTGAAAATATAGCAAAGGAAAACATTTTCCCCAAATTCTGCTTTGTCCTGTTTTCCCCACTGGAAATGGCTGTTAGCAACACACAAGAAGGGGGTATTTTCCTAAGAGCTCACAATTCAAAAATACCAATGTTAACTTGGATTGCCAACAAAGTTCTATCTGTGACAAAACAGAACACAAAATTGCTTTCTTCTTTGAACTGGGACATTTCCAATCAATTTGCCTCTCCTTCCTTCCTTCCTTCCTTCCTTCCTTCCTTCCTTCCTTCCTTCCTTCCTTCCTTCCTTCCTTCCTTCTTTCCCTCCCTCCCTCCCTCCCTCCTTCCCTGACTCCTTCCTTCTCTCCCTCCCTCCCTCCTTCCTTCCTTCCTTCCCTGCTCTTTTTTTAAGCTGCCAGAGGCTCCAGGCAGAGATGGCAACAGGCAGGCAGCAGCGGTAGGCAGAGCCTCTGAATGGCTCTCAGCTCCCAGACCCGTGTGTGTGTGTGTGTGTGTGTGTGTGTGTGTGTGTGTGTGTGTGCACCCTCAACAGAGACCTGCGATGACAGGCTGCAAACAAATGAAAGCTGGTTTTTTTGAGTACTTGTTTCTTTTTCTCAATGTGCCACTGATCGCATTGTGTTCTGTTTCCCTTAGCTCCCACCTCCAGCCCTGTGGAAGGCTACAAGAAGCTCCCATCCCAGCTTCTCTTATCTCTCCCATTCTTTTCTTCCCCAATGTCACAGTGTGGGGCTGCAAGAGATGAGATTCCCCCACGCATACATGCGCGCATACACACACACACACACACACACACAAACATATGCAGGGGTCTGGGAGAGGTGAGCTGAGAGCCATTCAGAGGCCCTTCAGGCACAGAGGCAATGATGGAGGGGGGAGAAAAAATGGGAAGCATCCTGCCCGCAGCTTAAAAAAATAAACCTGCAAAGTGCTCAGAACATGGCCCCAGGGATGCCAGGCCCTGTGTGCTCGCTGGCTGCCTCCTGTGCGTACACCCAGGAGTCAGGATGGGGGCAGGGCTCAGGTGGCAAGGCGGCCCATTGCTGGTTCCAGGGCTGCCCCGTGGATCTAAGGCTGAGCGTGTTCTGGCTTTGATGGTAGCTACGAGATTGTAAATCAGCACCTGGTCGGTCTGGGCTTGCCTCTTTTCTTTCTGAGTGGACAGCAGGGACAGTCAGCAGGGATGGCGGGCACTCTGTGCTTTCTGTGCGCATGCCCAGGGGGCGGGGTGGAGGCAGCCCCTCACTGGCCCTTTCCTGCCAAAACCTCCTCTTTTTATATTCTCTCCTCCCCCCTCCTTTTCTGTGCACCTCCAGCTATACACTGCTTTCAAAAGTTGCAATCAGCTGGAGCCCAGCACTAATCCTGGGGCTTCTGCCATGTCCTGACAGCCCTGCAACTCCAGCTGTCTCTCCCTCAAGGCTTGTGCAGCACTGCCACTGCTTCAGCTCATTCCTCTCTTCCCCCCGCTACCACTTCTCTAGGTCAGTTGCGTACCACTTGCCAGGTGCCAAAGTACCACCGGTGGTACGCATACCACTGGTTGAAAAGCCCTGTTCTATACCAACCCCCTGATCAAGCAGGAGGCCTATACATTCTGGACAAATGGTTTTCCCATCCCTTTTTAAAAACTTCCAATGATGGAGTATCCACAACTGCTGGAGGAAAGCTGTTCCACTGATAAATTGTTCTACTGTCAGGAAATTTCTTCTTAATTCTAGATTGGATCTCTCTTTGATAATCTTCCACCTGTTTCTAGTTGTCCTGCCCACAGGTGTTTTGGAGAATATATCAGCTCTCATCTTTCTTGTGGCAGCCCCTCAAAAGCTGGAAACTGCTATCATGTCATCCCATTGTCACTCTTTTAAGACTTATTAAAAGATTTAGTAATTACATAAATATTTTTTAAAGTTTTGTTATAAGAAAATGATTGTTGAGAACTGAGATGTTTCACAGAGAGAACAAAAGAGGGATTAAATACTTCTGCTAAATGCTTTTTTAAATATTATTTTTGTTTTAATTTTCACTAAGCATGCTTGTTTATTGAATTATTTTATCTTCAAAATTGTTCAGAAAAATAGAATTATGAAAAATAAATGCTAAGAGTCCTATCATGAAAGGAGTATAATACTGCATTACATGTCATATATTAACTTGACATTTACATCTACATTTATAATAGCAAACTATACTTTAGAGGTTTTATATGTGTATATGTGTGTGTATACATACATATAAAAACGTTTAATGTTTGTGTGTATGACATATAATTTTTTTAAAGTATAGCTGTTATAAATGCAGATGTAAATGTCAAAATAAAATATGCTACACACACACACACACACACACACACACACATTCATACAGTATGGGTCTCTCTTTTTTAAAACAATCCAAAGCTCTGGAGCTGGACTTATGTAAATATATTTCAACATGTTTGTATTATTGTAATTGTTTTTTTTTCCTCCAAAGGGGAAGAAAAGTTCAGATAAATGTTTGTGCATAAGATGTGAGATTCTTGAATTTATTATAAGTGGCTGTGCTGTGATAATCTTTAATTCATTATAATTATTTTTCTAGAATCCAATCCTCCAAGCTTCAATTACAAAATTGCAATTTCTAAGTGTTTCACCACAGGGGGTGTGTTGTGTCAAGGAGGTGGGAAAGCCAGGTGGCCTTGAGAGAGCCAGCACAGGGTGCTCATGAGTTTGAAGAAGGCAGGGAAGAATTTGGGAGACCTGGCATGGTGTCAAAGGCTGGGAAAGGTAGGTGGTACAGCAGAATGCAGGAAGGCGAGAAGGACTTACCAAATAAGCTTTCTGGTTGACTTGTCCATTGACTTTGCTTATGAGAAGTTGGCAGGAAAGGTCAGAAATAGGGAATCATGTGACCAGTTATATGTGCAAACTGTCATAAGTGCTAGCTACTTGCCAAGTGATCAAATTGTGATAACATGATTGTGTGGGCACTATGATGGCCATAACTTTGAGATCTGGTCATAAGTACTGCTTGTTCAGTGATATTGGGGCTTAAAACAGTCACTGAATGAGTAGTTAATAAGCAAGGACTATCTGTACTTGTCTCCTATTCTGAGATAAACTAAAATAAAGAAAGTTTATGACATTGTTATCTGGGATAGAATCAATTTAATCTTTGAGAAACAATGTTGGCCAGGTGTTCTACTCAGACAATTGTTACCAATATCTCCAATTGTTGACTTCCCTTTTATCTCTCAATTCATTGAAGGGAGGAAGCACCAATCAGTTTCCATTCCAATGGCAAGTCTTTGAGCAGAAGTGGTAACTTTGTATTAATCCCTGAAGATAAAAAGGAAGGACGGAAGGAAGGAAGGAAGGAAGGAAGGAAGGAAGGAAGGAAGGAAGGAAGGAAGGAAGGAAGGAAGGAAGGAAGGAAGGAAGGTCCACCTTCTGCTTTTTTTTAGTGAATTTGTAACATAAACTAAATGTCTAGTCTGTTACCATTCTAAAAGTGAATTTGTCAGAAGTAAAAAAAAAATACATATC
Organism: Protobothrops mucrosquamatus; assembly: GCF_001527695.2. NCBI lineage: Eukaryota > Metazoa > Chordata > Lepidosauria > Squamata > Viperidae > Protobothrops > Protobothrops mucrosquamatus. Next base: position 418,505 of record NW_015386750.1, read on the forward strand.
ACTGTTTTACTGATCCAGCAGTTGAAGATGAAATGATAAGGCAGTAGTGACCAGAGAGAAGAGATCATTCTTGCTACAATAAACAGTAGCTAATTGAAACACAGGCATTTGCATACAAGGAAATGAAGAACAGGCGACTTACTGCACTCACAAAAGTGTCAAAATATGACTTTTGACTTAAAGCAATGAACAGTGGGTAGATATTGCCTTTGTAATAGGCTGGGGGCAGGCTGAGAATTATGTTATGTATTCATATTCTCAAGATGTGGTTATGGACTGTCTTTGTGTTAGAACACTAGGTTATGTTGATAAGTTCTTACTGTCTATAGCAGTGATGGCGAACCTTTTAGAGACCGAGTGCCCAAAAACTGGCCCCGCCCCCATTCCGCCCCATCCCGTCCCGTGACCTGCCTGCCCGCAGGGCCACTCACTGCCTCCAGGGTCCACCCAGGCAGCCCAGCAGCGCCATGGCAGCCACACCCTTTGCCCGCACCCCACAGCATCAACTATGTACGATGGGGCATGAGGGCAGAGTCTTGTCTACGCTACCTGGCTGCCATGTCCTTGGCTGCACTGCTCCGCGTGGGCCATGCTCGGGGGTGACTCTCCTCCAGGGGGGCTGCTGGTGAAGAAGAGGTCATGGGGGAGGCAAGTCTGGGGCAACGGCACGTGTACCCACAGAGAGGGCTCTGAGTGCCACCTCTGGCACGGGTGCCATAGGTTCGCCACCACTGGTTTATAGCTTGGCCATCACTTTTCACTTTATTTATGACCCTGTGTCCTGGTAGAAAAGTTAATACGTAAATTTAAAAATATTTTTTAAAATATTTTGTTTTCTGAGTACAACAAAATTAACACCAATAAATGAAATTGCATAAGGAACCTTCAGCAATTTAGCATCTGTAAGATTATATGCATTTTCCTATTGAGATCAAATATAGTATTAAAATAAATAAATAAATAAATAAATCATACATAGACAGATTGAACACTTTTTGAGTTTACACAATATAAAATATATGATTTTTTAAGCTGATTCAATGACTTTTTATTATGGTTTAAAATTTCTTCAGTAAGTTTCTTTTCAGATTTATAGGATGGATCAACCTTTTAATACAATCAAGTAACCTGTAAGTCTGTTCTCAGATTGCTGACAATGGTTTTTTCCCCCTAGAGATAATGTCAAAATAATCAAGATTCAAGAACAACATAGGTCAGGGCATACTTTATAGAAACTAGTCTCAAAATCTATTAATTTACCAATTCCCAAATGAATTCAACATCTGGTGTTGTTTGCCAATGATAAAGCAACAAGAACTGCTGGATTCCTTCCAATTCTCTAGAAAATGTTATAAAGATGTTGTCAAAACATTATTGGGCATTTTATATTGTAAATCAATGTCTTGCTCACAAAAGTATGAATAAAAATAATGACCAAAGGTTGACAAGGGCTTCTCAAGTATGTTAAGGAGCAGAAGAAATCTTACTTTCGGTAGTTAGTTAATAAGATATTTTGTCATGTTTCCATTCATTCCTGTCAGCGACAAATGATTCATTCAGGTCAGGCAAGAATGAGCAATTAACAAATATTATCATCATAGCTGTTCTGGAAAATTTTATGGTGGTATCCGTATGAAAATTATTATTGTTCAGAATGTGTCAACAGTGTTAATAACCTTGTCATATTGTGTTATCCTTGGAACTGAGCCAAGAAGCACATAGACATTGATGTTGTTCTATTTGCTGAGCTCCAGATTTATGATGCACATGTCAAACGGCTGTTTGTACAATTGTCAAACCACCTGCATTACTTAATCTGTAAATGCTTGACTATGAGATTATTGTGTAGAATTTTCCCTTTTTCTTTTTGTTTTTAAAAATAAACACAGCTTCTATATATTCTTAAAAATATAGGCCACTATTAATGTAATTACCATTATTAAATATAAAAACTTCTAAGTTTGTATATGGCAACCTGAATAGTTTGTTAAGCAAGATGTGCACTTCTCCTAAATAGTAATAAGAGAGAAGCAGCTTCAACTGCAAATTATTCCATAGTCGACACACTTTCTGTGGTTCTTGGTTTTTTGTTTTTGTGTTTTGCCTCCAACGATATCATGTATTAAGATGCCCATGCCTGTATACTGCTGAAACACTAGTGGGGTAAATTATTTTATCAGTCACTTAAATTGCTAATTTATAGCTATTGAGAAATGGGAAAAGACTGCTGTGACTTGTCCTTTTTCCCACGGAATATGGAACAGAAAATTCCAAGGGGGGAAGGGAAGAGGAAGGGAGGAAAGGAATATTGCATTATATGTTTTATATAAAATAATTGTTTAAGTGGAATTTTATGTAGCATGTCCCACTTCCAGTGGTTAAGTCATATAGAAGCACTTTTTTTCTAAAACTTCTCTTATTTTTAAGAAAAAAGGGTAATACAGGGTATTAAAATAACAAGTTATACCTCCTAAACAATGGCATTTCAGAATGAATATTATCATAAAATTCACACCTTAAATTCCACCCAAGGCACATTAGAAGAGTTTAATAATGCACTGCTTGCTATAACTGATTGTGGGGAAATAACAATTTGATGAAAACTATAAAAAATGCCATCAGGAAGAATAAAGTATTTTAAAAGAATAAGACAGAAATATTCCCAAATATCAATTTACCAAAATCATTTATTCTTCTCTGTTCCCACCAGCACAAATTTATCAACAATACGGTTTCCTTAAACATACATATATTTTAAAAATAACTGAGAGTTTTAAAATATAAACTAGCTTTATATACAAAGATTCGTTTTCTCACTTGTAATAATCTGATACATCTGGGCTTATAAAAACATTATTGAGCAAGACTGAATTTATACCATAGAATGATTTGTTTCATTTCTAATTAAATTTTGCCTTATTTTTCTGTATATTTTCATTTATTTTCAGTCATATTTGTCAGTGTGATCTACCAAGTGAATAATAAAAACTCTCAAAAACATCCAGCTTTATGCTACGAGATCTTGCTGTCAGGCCTAAAGTTCTTAGCTAATCTCAGAGGAGGAATTTAGTGATATGACTTTAAGATAAAATGTAAACTGAAACTTTTTAAAAAAGCAAACAAGAAAACATAATCATAGACAAAAAATAAACTTTCTGAGATCAATTTGCTCTTTCTTATTTCCATTCCTAAAAACAAAATGTCCAAAAAAAGGAAATTCTGAGTAAAGAGTTAACTGAATATAATAAACGAAAAATGGTTACAAGAATTGAATATGTCTAGTTTAATGAAAAGAAGGACTAGGGGTGATATGATAGCACTATTCCAGTATTTAAGGGGTCCTACAAAGGGAGGGAGGGGGTCAAACTATTTTTCAAAGCACGAAAAGGCAAGACAAAAATAATGGTTGAAACTAATCAAGGAAAGAAGTAACCTAAAACTAAGGAGAAATTTCTTAATGGTAAGAGCAATCAATCAATGGAATAGGCTGCCTTGAGAAGTTGTGGATGGTCTATCACTAGAGGCTTTCAAAAAGAGACTGGACAACCATTTGTCGGAAATGGTATAGGGTCTCCTGCAGGGGGTTGAACTAGAAGACCTCCAAAGTTCCTTCCAACTCTATTATCACATGTTTTATGGTCTATGTTTTTGTAGGACTTGAAAAAGTTACATATTCTTGTTTATCCTGAAGGATAACCTCATTCTTAGCTTTCCGGTGATTCCCATGGTCTTCTTAACAGTAACAATAATAATAGAGTTGAAAGGGACTTTTGAGGACTTCTAGTCCAACCCCCTGCTCAGGCAGGAAACCCTATACCATTTCACAGAAATGGTTGTCCAGTCCCTTTTTAAAAACTTTCAGTGTTGGAGCATTCATAACTTCTGGAGGCAGGTTGTTCCACTGATTAATTGTTATAACTGTCAGGAAGTTTCTCCTTAGTTCTAGGTTGCTTTTCTCCTTGATTAGTTTCCATCCGTTGCTTCTTGTCCTGCCTTCAGGTGCTTTGAAGAATAGCTTGACTCCCTCTTCTTTGTGGTAACCCCTGAGATATTGGAATACTGCTATCATATCAACCCTAGTCCTTCTCTTCATTAAACTAGACATACCTAATTCCATCTAATTCATCTTTGTTGCTCTTCTCTGTACTCTTTCTAGAGTCTCAACATCTTTTTTACATCGTGGTGACCAAAACTGGATGCAGTATTCCAAGTGTGGTCTTACCAAGGCATTATAAAGTGGTATTAACTTCATGTGATCTTGATTCTATCCCTCTGTTAATGCAGCCTAGCACTGTATTGGCTTTTTTTGGCAGCAACAGCACACTGCTAGCTCATATTTAAGTGATTGTCCACTATTGTCTCTTATTCCTATTGAGCAAGGTACCACATATACTGTACCTGTGCATTTGGTTTTTCTTGCCTAAATGTAGAACCTCACTTTTTTCACTGTTGAATTTCATTTTGTTAGATAGCGCCCAGTGTTCAAGTCTGTCAAGATCCTTCTGTATTTTAAGCCTATCTTCTGGAGTGTTGTCTATTCCTGCCAACTTGGTGTCGTCTGCAAATTTGATGAGTTCCCCATCTATCCCCTCATCCAAATCATTGATGAAAATGTTGAAGAGCACTGGGCCCAGAACAGAGCCCTGGGGCACCCCACTACACATTTCCCTCCATGTAGATGCGGTTCCATTGAGGACCACATGCTAAATATGGCTGGTCAGCCAGCTACAAATACATTTGGTGGTGATGCTGTCTAATCCACATTTTTCTATCTTATCAAGTATCGGTTGTGGTCTACTTTATCAAATGCCTTACTGAAGTCCAAGTAAATTATATCCACAGCATTCTTCTGATTCACTAATTTTGTCATCTGGTCAAAGAATGCAATAAGTTTTGTCTGGCATGATCTATTTTTGACAAACCCATGTTGGCTTTTGGTTATGACTTGGTTTGCCTCTAGATGTTCGCTGATTGGTTGTTTGATTATCTTTTCCAGAATCTGTTAGGTCTGTAGTTTCCTGGATCCATTGTTTTTCTTTTTTGAAGATGGGAACTACATCAGCTCTTTTCTAGTCTTCTGGTAGTTCCCCAGTGCTCCAGGATCTTTGAAAGATATAGTTCAGTGGTTCTGAGATCACATCTGCCAGTTCTTTCAGAAGCTTGGGGTGTAATCCATCTGGTCCTGATGATTTGAACTTATCTAGGGTGGACAGGTGCTCTCTTACCATTTTCTTGCCTATTTTAACTTGTGTTTCTAATCTGTTTTTATAGTACTGTTTTTGACTGTTTTTTCTTTTTGTGTAAAAGACGGATGCAAAATCCAAGTTAAATAGTTCTGCTTTCTCCGTGTTGCTTGTCACCTTCTTGCCACTTTCTTCCAATAATGGACCAATCATTTCCTTAACCTTTTTCTTGTTTTTACATGTTGAAAGAAGCTTTTTTTGTTATTTTTTACTTTTGTCACAAGCCTTAGTTCATTCTGAGCCTTAGCTTTCCTCACTTCGTCTTTGCAGGGTTGGACTATTTGCTGATATTCTCTTAGTTATGTGCCCCTCTTTCCACTATTTATACTTGACCTTTTTAAAAGTTCTTTGTTTGAAAAGAGGTGATTGGTAAGGAGTACTGATGGCAATAAGTAAATAAATAATAACTACAACCCTAAATGGGACCAGTGGCAAAGGCATTGTCATAGTATGATAGCTTATTTTGAAATCTTCAGACTTTTACATTTTTCCAAAACTATTAGCCTTTACTAATATATTCATATTTCTTTGTTAATTTAGGCATGACTAAAATATTTTACCATAGGCCTTACTTTCTATGCTAAATATTTGTAAAGAAACATTTTCTTTAGCACCAGATTTCAAAATGTTAAAGTAATATGCTCTTCTTGATATTACCGTAATTGTTTCAGGATTTTGTTTTGTTTTAATCTTATAATTTAAATGTTATATTTATATTTTATTGGTGTTTCTATATTTTAAAATCTATTTTTGTGTTTTGTTGGCTTAAGCCTGAACGTAAATAAATAAAACAATTTTTATTGCTTCTATTCTATCTTGAACAGCTGCTCATGCCTTATAACATGAAGGAACATGAAGGAATATGTAGAAAAGGTCAAGATAACAAAACTAGAACATAGAATCTATATTACACTCTAGCCAAGAAGACATTCTGAGATTTTATTGGATATTCAGTCACATTATATTTTTAAATGGGGGTTAATAAGATTGTTTCATAAATACCAAGATGGGTGGTCAATATCTAGGGAGCCAGTTACAAGTGGATAATTGTCACTTAATTTGGGGGAAATTTTCTGAGAAGGGTTTTGTTTTTAAGTTTTTCAAACAGTATGTATTGCCATAAACGAGCTTTACTTGAAGAAAAAAAGAGTATCAGTCTGGTAGTACTGAAATTTACATTTCTTTTAAATATGTAGGAACATTGATTAGCATATATTTTGATTCATTTTAGTTTGACCTAGGCATTCTTTTCAGTGGACAGATGCAATACATAATCTTAATATTTATTAATTGTAACTTGGGGGATGATATTTAGATGGGATCTTAAATAAGTGAAAGTACACTGTTCTTTCCTACATTTTATGCTATAAGGGGAATATCTCTTTGTATTTTACAATACCTTTGAGCATCATCTAAACATCTACTAAACAGCAGTAAGGATGCCCTTTATGTCACATTAAGAATGTAAAACCATGAGTATATCTATGAAGATGCTACACATCTCTAGTTAGGAAGAACACCTAAATTGATATTAGGTCAATCCTGTATATTGTCTGAAACCATTTTATAAATATGACCACCTTTTGTGATCCTAATTCAGTTCATCTGCAAATAACTCACATTTATGTTTATATTTGCTTCGGACTAGTCCTGGAAGTTTCAATCTCAGACAACAGCAATTCCCTCGTGCTGTCTGCTTTGCTGAGCCTGTCACTGGGTTGCTCATGCATAGCTGTGTCAGTCAAGACAGGTCAAGAACCTGAGCATATGCTTTGGATTTGTCTTCCCACTTCAAATTCTTTTCAAGGCATATTCCAACTCCGAGTCTTTAATGTTAGATTATTGCAGTCTATATCTATGTATCTACAGTATATATATATACTGTAGATACATACACACACACACACACACACACACACACACACACACACACACACACACACACACATATATATATATATATATATATATATATATATATATATATATATATATATATATATATATATATATATATATGTTGTGTCCAAATAATCACGATCACCAAGAGTAGATAAAATGTTTATAAACAATTAAAAAGTTTAAAAACAGTTTAAAAGCAATAAAACATTTTAAATTATCGGCAACTGAGCTTTCGTCGGACTCTCCCGACATCATCAGGGTTGCTGAGGCGGTGTTTGGGAGGGTTTATATACAATTCTCACATGCCTGCATCCGGCTGCGCGAGCGCGTAACCGGGCCCGCGCAGCCGGATGCAGGCATGTGAGAATTGTATATAAACCCTCCCAAACACCGCCTCA
>NW_015386750.1:426119-427608 GCF_001527695.2 Protobothrops mucrosquamatus
CCCAACTAGGGGCATAGAGCAGGCTCAAGTCGCAACTGCGAAATATTTTTATATCCAAATTTCTTTTTTCTGACAGAGAGTAAAGAATTAAATTGGGAGACTAAGATGGACCATTTCTGGCTTTTTTGCCTTCATCAGTTAGCCATACCCTTTTTATGGGATTCGAACCTGGGAAGTTATACATACTAGGCAGTGATTTTAGCCACTGAGCCACAGGTTCTCTTCCCCTCTTTGCCAGCAGAGTCAAGGGAGTATATATAAACAATGCTAAAAACCGACAATTGATTCCTGGGAGTGTTCATAATAAAAACATATATACATAAATGAGCACCAGGAAAACAAAACCCTTTAAATTTTTTAAAAAGGTTTTAATAAATAAATAATGACCCAACCTTTCGCCGGCTTTTCTGCCGCCATCTTCAGGGGTCCGTGTCGGTCAATGGGAGGGCACTCCTTATATTACGGCCGCCTTTGCACCCGGTCCATAGGTGCTGTCGCGATGTTCCACCGGCCAATCGCCACTCTAGTTCCATTCTCATTTCAATGAGTTGATCTACCTGGACCATGCCTACTTCACACGATTGTTTCACACCCATTCTCTGCTTCCTGCCTGTTTCTTATTCAATAAGCACGCCTCTCCTTTTCTTCGGTCTTCCCCCTTTTTCTCTCATGCCATAGACCCCCACCTCCTCTCTCTCTCTCTCCACGGGAGTTAGGCACTTCTGTAGAGCGGCTGCGTGTGAGCGGGTAATCGGCCCTACAAAGGAACGTTGCTGTGCTTCTACTTCTCTTTCCATAACCTCCTCCCCCTTCCCACTATCCACCTCCCCCATCCTATCTGGTGGCCACTGTGCTCTACCTACCTGGTCTTTCTTCCCCCCCTCCTGTCCAAACATCCTATCCACCATCTCTATCTCTCCCTTCCCCTCAATCCACACTCCTCCATCTCCTTGCCAGGGGGTCGATCCCAGCTCACTCTCCTCCCCCTTGCCAACCCGCCGGGGGCAAACACATACACGCACATCATTCGCACTGCTGTCCCACTTATCCTGCCACCGTGCCTCTCTCTTCCTACATTCCTCCCACTTCCCTCTCATACCCTTTGTCCCCCCCATTCCCACTCTCACACCCATTAATGCCGTTTGCGCTACTCTCCCACTCATACTACTGTGACTTTCCCTTCCTACAGTCCTCCCCCTTCCCTCTCATACCTTTCATTCCCCCCCACCTTCGCTGCCACACTCATTCACTCGTTCGCATCATTCGCTCGTTCGCATCATCTGCACTGCTCCCCCATTCGTCTTGCCACCGTGCCTCTCTCTTCCTACAGTCCTCCCCCTTTTCTCTCATACCTTTCACTCCCCCCACCCTCACTCTCGCCCCCATTTACGCCATTTGTATTACCCTCCCGCTCATCCTGCCACCATGCCTCTCTCTTCCTACGTTTCTCCCCCTTCCCTCTCATACCCTTCATCCCCCCCCACTCTCA
>NW_015386750.1:427987-439450 GCF_001527695.2 Protobothrops mucrosquamatus
CCCCACCCTCACTCTCGCGCCCATTAGCACCATTTACATTACCCTCCCACTCATCCTGCCACTGTGCCCCTCTCTTCTTACGTTTCTCCCCCTTCCCTCTCATACCCTTCATCCCCCCCCGCTCTCGCACCCATCCATGCTATTTACACCACACCCCCACTCCTCCTGCCGTCGTGCCTCTCCCATCCTACATCCCCCCCTTTCCACTCGTACCTTTTATCCACCCCCACCCCCGCTCTCACGTCCATTCGCACCATTTACATAGCTCTCCCACTGCTCCTGCCATCGCGTCTCTCTCTTCCTACAATCCTCCCTCTTCCCTCTCGTATCCTTCGCCCACCCCCCATTCTCATTCTCACACCCGTTTGTGCCATTTGCACTGTGCTCACACTCATCCTGCCACCGTACCTCTCTCTTCCTGCATTCCTCCCCCTTCCCTCTCAAACCGTTAACCCCCTCACCATCACTTTCACAGCCATTCGCACCATTGGCATAACTCTTCCACTCCTCCTGCCCCGTGCCCCTCCCTTCCTACAATCTTCCCCCTTTCTTTCTGTGCCCTTCATTCCCCCCCACCTCCACCCTCACTCTCACACCCATATGCACCGTTTACACTGTACTCCCACCCGTCATGCCGCCGTGCCTCTCTCTTCCTACATTCCTCCCCCTTCCCTCTCATACCCTTCATCCCCCCCCACTCTTGCACTCACACCCATTCACACCTTTTACACCGCTTACTCCCTCGTCTTGTAACCCTACCTCTCTCTTCCTTCGACCTTCCCCCTTCTCTCTCGTACCCTTAACCCCCCTCTCTCGTTCTCCACTTGGGTGTGGCCCGTTTGTAGGGCGGCCGCACGGGAACGGGTAATCGCCCCTAAGACGGGGTGATGCTGTACTCCTACTCCCCTTACTCCCCTTCCCGTGCTCCCCTCCCTGCTATCCATAATGTCCCCCACCCCCTTGCCGTCTGTCTCTCTTTTCTCTCTTGTCGTGGTTCTTTCTTTCCTCCGTAGGGCAGCTGTACAGGGGCGTGTGGTGGCCCCCAGCCTAGCACCGTGTCGTTCTCCCTCAGTTCGGGGGTTCTCCCATGGGGCAATAGTCCGGGGGTGCGCCGTTGCTCTCAAAACAGCACCGTCCCACTCCTTCTCTCCTCTTTCATCTGTGGGCGATGCTACCTCCATCTGTGGGGCGGTCGCATGGGGACACGTAGCCTTCAGGTGTGCCAGAGGTTCCAACCCCTCCAGGGGGCTTTTTAAATCCCCGGGAGCATCTTCCCATGTCTCTGTCTTCTTTTGTCGTTCCCTACCAGGGGGGACATCCACCCAAGCAGGTATCTATCTCGCCGCTGGTCCAAGTGTTAGTCCGGGGATGTTGGGAGTTCCCCCCTCATCCTCTTCTCGTTTGCCCCAAGGTTTACGGGCGCGGGTGCACCATGTCCTTAGTGCCAGATGTGCCTGGCATAGATCCACATGCCTGTTGATGGAATGTTCTCCCGACAGCCAGGCCTCCTTTAGGAGTCTACCCCCTTTGGTGTTGTCACCAGCGATCACCTGCACGTCCTCTAGATCAAATCTATGGCCGGTCTCCATCATATGTGCCCATAGTTGGGAGTACGGCTCTCCCCTCCTTATAGCGAGCTTGTGCTCATGGACCCTTGTTCTAATTCTCTTCGAAGTCTCACCCACGTAATTTGCAGAGCACTCATTGCACCTGATTTTGTATACAACGCCTGACTTCTCTGCAGTGGGGAGTGGGTCCTTGGGCCTCATGACGTTGGACCGTAGCGTGCAGCTGGGTTTATGGGCCACCCTAACTCCATACGGGGCCAACAGCCTGGCCGTCGCTTCTGAGACGTCCCCAATATAGGGAAGGGTGACCCGGGTCATCTGGGGGGGTAATCCTTCGGGCCGTTGGTTGTCCATGGGTACGGGCGGGGGTCTGGAAGGGGCGCAGTGTCTCCTGACAAACTCAAAGGGGTACCCGTTGCGTCTGCACACTTGGAAAAGGTGTCTCTTTTTCTCCGCCCTAGCTTTGGCCGTGCTGCAGTGGGAGTTCACTCTCTTGAAGAGGGTTTTGATGCAGCTGACCTTGTGGGCCGTAGGATGGTTCATCTAAGGATCTAAACTGAATTAAATAAAAAATAGGTAAATAAATCCATCCCTATAGATATATGTTTTACATATTGAAATACACTTCTAGGTAGTGTCCTTCTTTGTTTAATTAAGTTTACATGACACTCAGAGTCATACATGATAGAAAAGGCATATTGTATAAGCACAAACAAATTCATTTATTCATTCTTGCGGATATAAGAATTAAATTGCAGTAGAATTTCTAAAGACTGCTCTACTTGAATCCAGCCACCTTGTTTCTGGTCAGCTCTTTCTTTCTTTCTTTCTTTCATTCTTTCTTTCTTTCTTTCTTTCTTTCTTTCTTTCTTTCTTTCTTTCTTTCTTTCTTTCTTTCTTTCTCCCCCCCCCAGGGGGGAGAGATTACTTACTAGATTTAGATTTCTGCATAATGTATCTGAATTATTGTGATAATTTATGCCTCACGTGAGAACTTTGGGTTGATTCATTCCTTAAGTATGTGATCTTTTCAACACCAAAGTTCAAAAGTATTAATGATCTTGGTCTTTCTATCCAACCTGCATGATTCCAACCTTAATAGATATAGACACATTCTAGCATTGGATATATTTTTCAAGGACTTCATTGCTGCTTCATTAAGTGTTAGTCTGTGGTGTATTTCTTGCCTACTACTTCCTTTCTTGTTGGTAGCTGACAGACAGAAAGTATCCTTTACTTTACTATCTTCACTGTTAGTTTTAAAGTTTGCTACCATATTGCTAACATTTGTTTGGTCTTTTTTGTATTAAATTTTAGTTCCATGTTCCATGTACTCCTTGACTTTCATTATCCAACTTCTCTCAATATACAGTATGTACCAGATAAAGATTGAATAAATGCAGGGAAAGTACACAGTCTTCTCTCGTTTATGTGTAAACCTGGAACTAGTCTGTTTCACAATATTCTATCCATGCGGTGGCTTCTTGACCTGTGTATAGAGTTTTGCATGAGGACAATGAGATGTTCTGAGATTTTTTTATAAGCACGTTCTCCAGCTTGACACACAATCAACACAACCAAAGATCTTTCTATAATCAATGAAGCACAAATTGACTTCTTTTTGGCATTCTTGATTATGCAGCATTCACGAACAATAATGTGCTGTGTTCCTTGTTCTTTTCTAAAGACAATTTGTGGCTTGAACATCTGCATTGCCCTTTCCACAAAGGTCTCTCAACTGTATTGGATGATTCTAAGCATTTTTTTTGCTAATGTGTGAGTGTTATGTGAGTATTTGTTTTAATGGCTAAATGTTAAAAATATCATCGTATTGTTTCATGTTGATTCAGAAAGGTATATATATATATATATATATATATATATATATATATATATATATATATATATATATATATTACCCTTCATATCTGACATCAGATAAGAAATGTCTGAAATAAAGATAAGTTACAGCAATCATAGAAACAAAAGAACCCCATTGCTCCTTTTTGTTATTTCAGGCTTAATTAACTATGGTTTTGTTTCAAAATGAACTACTGGACATTTTAATATAAAATTCTGTAATATGGATAGCTGGTTTTGTATCATGCATTTTTTCTTCTAGAAAGCATATTTTATTCTTAAAATTTAAAAAGTATGTAACTTTGACTGACTTTTTTCAATTTTTTTTTATATTTAGTTAATGGCAAATATTTCACTTTACTAAAGTCCATTCACAATATAGACAGGTTCAAAAATTATGATAATGATTTACACTAAGACACTTTTATCTGGAAATGCTATCATATTGATGAAGGATGCTCTCAATAAAGCTGGAGGCACCAACATTAAATTACCTGAGCTGAGTTTGTTTGACATTATTTTCAATTCAAGCTAGAAGTACTGTCAGTGCTAGCTCATCCAACAATAACTCATAACTCTATCACTGATCCTCCACTTTATGGTAACCTCAAGGGAAGAATCAAATTTCTTCTGGCTCCTATTCTCGAAACCATAGACATATTTTCATATATTGAGACCTTTCTTCCTGCACACTGCAATCACTTTTTTTTTGCAAAGCTTTCAGCATGTGCTGTTAAAGTTCATTTCAAATACATGTCAGGAAATATATTTATGTATGGTTTTAGAGAGATTAAAATATAATGAATCTAGATAGATGTCCTGGTGCATGAGCAGATATGAAAAACCAAGTACTACCAATAATCTAGTAGTATTTAGCCCTACAGTTCATGGACTGGAATGGCAAGATAAATGTTTGAATTTCAATTACTTTGGAACAAAACTATATTGTCTGATTTCAGTTTAATATTATCATGAACATCTCAGTTAAATGATGAATGATCCTGTTTATTGGCCAATTTCAACATAATAAAGGATATTTCCTGTAAGATTCTTAAAATTTCTTTAGTCAAACTTAATCAAATGTATGTGCTTATAGAAATATGAACAAAAATGTTTCAAAGCTCCATAAAAAGTTTTCATAGAGAAAACTGACTTTTAATTTATTTTAAAAATTAAGTCAATCTGAAGTTAGGTCTGTCTGAACATTTTGCAGATTCATTTTTGCAATATTCCTGGAAATAATGCTATCAGATATCATTATTTGTATCAGTTTAATTTAGTCAAGGTTAATCTCTGCCAATGTATTACATTTTAAACTTTCATCACCATAAACTACAGTCTTTTCCTAAACCATCCTGTCAGTAGGGAGAATAACATTTTTTTTTTAAAAAAGTAACTTATGAATGATCATATATGTTGTCATTATACACCTAATAATTCTACTGCACTACAATTTTAAGAAATATCATAGGAGAAATATTTTTAAGACGTTTCACAATATACAAACAAGAAGCAGGAGGAAGGATTTTAAAAGTCAATGAATTTGAAAAACAACAACAACAACTCCTTAACATTTTCTATGTTAAATACAAAGTTATCATATCAACATAGTTTTAGAGAAAATAACTGCTCTTCAGCAATTATTAACGTTCTCATGAATGAAGGCAAATATTCGTGTTCCAGGATAATGTTGCAGGATCCAGCCTGAGTCGATCATTGGGACCAGAGGTTTAGTTTTTCGGGCTTTCAGACTCGTGCTGGAACCCATCCTCAGGGAACTGAAGATGGGTTCCAGCACAAGTTCAAAAGTTTGGAACAGTGCTAGGCTGCATTAACAGAGGGATCAAGGTCACATGAAGTACTAATACCACTTTACAATGCCTTGGTAAGGCCACATTTGGAATACTGCATCCAGTTTTGGTCACCACGATGTAAAAAAGATGTTGAGACTCTAGAAAGAGTACAGAGAAGAGCAACAAAGATGATTAGGGGACTGGAGGCTAAAGCATATAAGGAACGGCTGCTGGAATTGGGTATGTCTAGTTTAATGAAGAGAAGGACGAGGGGGGACATGATAGCAGTGTTCCAATATCTCAGAGGCTGCCACAAAGAAGAGGAAGCCAAGCTATTTTCCAAAGCGCCTGAAGGCAGGACAAGAAGCAACGGGTGGAAACTAATCAAGGACAGAAGCAACCTAGAACTAAGGAGAAACTTCCTGACAGTTAGAACCATTAACCAGTGGAACAACCTGCCTCCAGAAATTGTGAATGCTCCAACATTGGAAGTTTTTAAGAAGAGAGTGGACAGCCATTTGTCTGAAATGGTATAGGGTTTCCTGCCTGAGCAGGGGGTTGGACTAGATGACCTCCAAGGTCCCTTCCAACATTATTATTATTATTATTATTATTATTATTATTATTATTATTATTATTATTATTATTATTATTATTATTATTATTATTATTATTATTATTATTATTACCAGTCTCATCAGAAAACACTGCAGTGAATATTTATACTGTTCATATTTTCTGGGTTATACACAATTTCATGGTATAGATTCAAAATAATGTTTCATAATTGTTTTGTTTTTAAACTTTTGTTAAAATCACTCATATTTGATTCCAATAATTTTGTGGTTCCTTAGCACAGTGAATCAAAAGTTGTAGCCCACTTGTCCCCAGATGTTGAAGAATCGCAAAATCAAACATGGTCATTTTTGCCCCCAGACAATAGCCATTCCTTTAAGGAGAATTGCTGCCTACCTTTCACCATTACAAATAGATTTTTGAGATGGATTTGGTTTGGATCTTCAGTTGATATCTTCTTTGCATGGGTAACCCTTTCATGAGATACAGGGATATGAATCACACCACTGTGACAAAGTAACACTTCATTACTGTAATGGATTATATAAACCTCCATGACAAGGTGGCTGCTGCTTCTGATGCTCCCTCTTCCCCCTTCTTTCCACCTTTAGTAAAAAAAAATCTAGCAAAAAATAAACCCAATTATTATTATGTTTTATAAATTTCATAGTCAAATTAATTGTTGTCCTATATTCTGAAATCATGGGATTAGAGTACATATTTTTTTCACTTCAACACATATGCATTCTAAGCTAAAAGAACACTTTTATCACTTCTTTCCTTTCAGCCTTTTACAGAGATAAGTTACATTTTTCATATTTTGAAGAGAATCTTAGGGACAAAAACTTCAATCATTTAGAAAGCTGTTTTCAAATTTCCATAAAACAAAACAGATACTATTTACATGATAAATTGTTCTTACCACAAAAATCTGAATTGACATCTCAGTTATCACAGATATGTCCTTCAGTTTTTAACCGAAGAAAATGAACCACTGACAATTAATTGCACTCCAAAAATTCAAATTTGTTTAGATTGTTGTTGTTGATGATGTTATCTTCTGATGATAATAATGTTTTGACTCTATTAGATTCAAATGTAAATAATATAACCTTGCATTATTAATCATTATTTTACTCCAAAATAATATTTGGCAGTATAAATATAGTAAATTCTGACAGGTTGAATCATTTAAAAATACAATATGTACCAAACCAGTAGGATAAATATGATTTAGTATTTCTATTAGGAATCTGTCAGTGTTTTCATAATACTGTGGGTATAGAAAACTATACATTTTTTTAAACCTTAGATTTTATTCAGCTGTATACAAGAAGTTTGTCAAAATAGTTCACATCTTAATTTCCACGGCTGTACATAGCATTCTGGTTGAGGCTCAAGTGTACAGACGGGCAGGGTAAGTGAGCATGGGGATAATACAAAATAAGCATGTAACATATGGATAGAGTTACTTTTATGAGGCAATATGTCTGTAGTTTTCCTTTATTTCTTGAACTAATTTTTAGAGTTATAGTACAGTTCTTCCTTATTTATTACTTTGAAACAATATGATACTTACTTTTAGTAACTACACTACTCTAACAAATTTTGGAAGTGGGGCCTGAAGGCAATATAGATGGTTTAGAAACTCCCATATGTAAGGCCCTGCTCCTAAAAGGTGTTTTGCTCAATCTTATATAGAAAAAAAAGTTACTTTGCTCATATTTTTTAGGGAAGACATTCACTATTTCATTTGGCTACGATAAATTTGTACATGAGCATTCACTATATCTCCCTTTCACACAATAATTAAATCAGGATTATTTCTTTATGTAGTTTGCTTTGCACTTTTAGATGTGCAAGAAATGGCATGATATACATACAAAAGGTAGTACTGGTACTGCATTGGTTACATAGTTTTTGCCATTTCATTTTCCTGCTGAATGATAAATCAACCTGTGTTCAATGTTTAAGAAAGAAATATTTCCAATATTCAACAGACCCGTATGATTATCTGTTTGTAACAATGTAAAGTCACAGTTACCAGTTCTTTACCAGGAATTGGCCTTCATATACATTGAGTTCATCCCAAGAATTTAGGATGTCATAATGTATCAGTGGAGCATATATGTGGATCCAAGCAGTGTGACCTTTTGCAATTGACTGCTAGAAATTTTCTCAATGTGCAAGTTTTTGAAGTGCCATCCAATATATTTTTGATATGACATATGATGTGTCAAAAATTAATGGACCATCATGGCCAGTTTATGCCATAATCTTTCAACTTCCATTTTCAGATCTTGATACTTTGTGATCTTCTCCAACTCTTTTTCTTCTACTACTCCCTGACATTGTCAATCTACAATTTCTTACACACTGGTTAATCAGGTGTGTAATGTGCTAAGATTTTATCAGTTTCTATTTAGAAATTTCATACTATTTTAACCTGCTCATTATCAATCAATTTTTCAACATTGTGTTCCCATCAATTTTTCATGATAATTTTTACATATGCTCCAGTGAATCATTTTGGCAACTGTGTTATGTTGTTATTTTTAACCAGTTTACTTGCACAAATGGAGTATATGATCTTCTGTTTCTTTATACAATCTGCACTTTGAATCATTTGAGGATTTTTCAATTCTGGCTCTGATTGCATTACTTCAAATAGTTGGTTCTTGAGCAGCCAAAACCAAGCCTTCAGTTTCTTTTTCTAATATTTTAGGTGTAAACCATTGCCAGGCTTCATCTTTATCTCTTCAGTCTTTTGTAGAAATTGACTATATAATGCTGTTCCTTGCCAAAATTCTGTTTGTGTTCATATTACAATATTCATTTTTTTCTTTTTTGTACATTTAATAAGTTCCAATGCTTAACTAGCATAAATGCATATTCTTGGCTCTCTTTTAATAATCAGCCAATGCACACTTTTCTTCTTCAGTAGTTTGTTTGACCTAAAATAAACATCTACCTCCATTCATGTTGGGCAGGTATAATCTATTAATATCATTATGAGGATATAACGCAGAGTGAATAATCATCAGTCTTCTTGTTTTTCATTCCAAACTGTCCAGTTCAGCTTGTGTCCAGTTAATAATTCCAGCAGTATATTATATCATAGGTATGGCCAAGTATTGATGACTTTGATGTTGCTTTCAGCGTTAAGCTTTGGCTTTAGCAATTTTCTTCCTCTTTAGATTTATTCTTGATTAATAACATGCTTATTTTTTCCCCATGCTTGATGTTATTCAGTGATCTAGATATTTATAGGCTTCATCTTCATAGTTCATCATGGTTTGGCGATTCAATATTTCAGTTCAATTTCTTTTCATGGTTTTATCTCATTTTATTCTACTGTAGTACATTTCTTAAGTCAAACTATGTTGCTAATATATAATTATTAGTATGTGTGGGTAATCTAGAAATAGACTCACAATCTAAGACTGGTGGAAACTTAATAATTCAACTCTTATTATGGTTTGTGCCAGATGTTCAGACTGTTTTGACATTTTTATCCATCTTTATTGTTATGTTATAATGGATGGATGATGGAAGGAAGGAAGGAAAGAAGGAAAGGAGGGAGGGAGAGAGGGAGGGAGGGAGGAAGTGGGATGAAGAAAGGAATCTGATCTGAAAAAAATGAATTTATATTACAATTTTCAGATTTATATCACAATAATATCCATTCCACCTCCCAGAAAAAATTAACACCGAGTACCGGTACCACTGTATTTTTATTTTTTTGAAAACATTTTTGTTGTTGTTATAGTCTATAAATTATAAAATGTGAACAACATGTGCCATGTGGGATGAAATCATGTTAAGTGCATGTCTTTAGTGGAAATAATGTATAATATTATATAATTACATGCAGTTGTTAACAATAATTTATACGCCTTAAAACCTTATTTCATATTCATGAAAGAACTAGAAAGCTGCTATTAAACTGTATTTAAAGTATAAGCAGCAAAATATATTGATCCTACCTGCCCTTTTCACTTGAAATAAATTTCTATATGGTCAATAACTCCTAAAGCTTTATTAGCTGAAATCTTAGCTGTGTCACTTATGGGAAATATTATTTTATTAAGGAAATATCGCATAAGTTGTAACAGCTATAAGCAATGACAAGTTTTATAAATAGAATTTTAAAATATTTTCAATATCTGTTTGACATAATGGCAACAAAACCCCAACACTCTCTTCAAAAAAAGTGTTAGAATATTTTTAGTTCATCCAGAAAAGCATCTGTATATAATTTTCCATGGTCAATAAATAATTCCCTCCAAAATATGAAGAAACTTTGGAAATACTTTAATTTTAACTACAGCCATCAATCATGATTTGTTTTTGCATTTTTGTCTTTGATGACATTCAGATTCTGGAACATGTGAATTTGTTCATGATGAACTGGAATCTAATCTGAGAAAAAAAAATTCTCAGATTTACATTACAATTTTCAGATTTATATTACAATAATATCCATTCCACCTCCCAGAACAAATTAACACAGAGTACCGAGGTACCACTGTATTTTTTTTCTTGCTATATCTTATCCAAAGTTTCATTATTTGATGTTGGTATTGCCCAAATATTGCAAGCAAGCAAAGAAGACAGTGAATTACATCAAAGCAGAAAAGCTGGAAACATTTTGGTCTCAAGCAAGTCCTCAGTTGTGGAACATGCATGCATACATAAGTTCAAGTTTATTTTTTTAAATTAAAATAATCACACTTTAGTCTATTTGAAAATAATAGATTTAACAGTAATGGCTAATTTATTCAAACAAACTGAGTAGGGCCCAGAAATAACGTAAGGAACAATTAATAATTTTTGGTTCCTCAATTTGTGCCAACCAACATGGGATTCTCTTTCTTTCCTGTGGCTACTTTATTGCATAGACAGGGCTTCTGTACTATTGTCCTTAAAATTGTGGGTGAGTGCAATTTTGTTCCTTCATGATTTTAATATATGAAAATGGGATTAAATCTATATACATTACCATGAATCAGTTTTATATATATCTGCTATATTGAAGCATGCACTCAGGGAAAAAATACTGCCCATTTTACATTCTATATTGGTGTGATAAATCCATATAAAATTCTGATGCCATTTACTTTCTCAGGGTTTGCTAACCCATAGTTTTGGACCCATCATTCTCTACTTCTCTGTAAATATAAATTGCCCATGAATCTTTCTTTTAGAAAGAAGATGCAAATTACCATGGTTTTGTTCTTTGATGCATAACAGAAATGCTGATTGCTCCCATCACAAGGTTTTTTTTTCTGTCAGAAGGAGCTCATAGTAATCAGTGAACAAGCTGATCGCATGAAATAGAATGTAAATCAGAATTATCTAAAAAAAAAAGATCAAGATTCTGCATGATAAAATAAAAGGATTATCAGGTTCAAGAAGGTATAATTAGTGAAGCCTTTGATCTCTCTTCCATTTGATTTTACTCTGTTTTTTAGTTATTTTAGGTGTGATTCTTTCCTTTTTTTCTCTTAAACTGGATTCTTAGGCTTATTCTTCTGCGGCATTTTTTTTAAAAAAGGAAATGTGCTCATGATGTTGTTTTTACTTGATTTCTGGCCTTTTGCTGTACAGTTAAAGTCATCTTTAATAATAATAATAATAATAATAATAATAATAATAATAATAAT
>NW_015386750.1:441933-448080 GCF_001527695.2 Protobothrops mucrosquamatus
TCTGCTCCCGCCATATCTGCCTCTCCCACTGACCGTACTGATACCTCTCTCCTCCCTCCACCCCCCAACCTCCTCCCCCACCCTTTCTACACCGCAACCCCCAGACATGGCTGGTCCTGACCTAAGGAGAACCTCCCCCCTCCCAGCCACCCTTGTTCCCCCTAAAAACCCACCCCCCCAACCTCCCTCATTCCCCCTAAAAATTAGTTGTCCCGCCCTTAAAACAATGTTTTCAAATGTTCTAATAACACTTTTTCTGGGGTTCTAATCTAGAATTCTTATAGATTATGTTGTTGACCTACTATGGAGCTAGGATTTCCCCATTTATTTTTGTCTAGTTTAGGTTACTGCACGTACAGCATCTTCCTTCTGGTGATTGGATTCTGCTTTCCACAATCATTTTGCCATGGGCCAAATCATCAGGCACCTGTTTTCCACAAATGCATCTCCCTGCATACAAATTGATTGGCAATTCCTGAAACACTCATTGAATCTTTCAAGGGTTCCTCATAAACACTGGTTTAGACTTTTTTTAAAAAACAACAACAACAAGATCTGCATTTAAAAAACTACACATAAGATCAGTTTAAACTACCAAAGATAGTCCCCTGTGTGTGTGGATGGTTCCAGCACCATTGACCACATTATTGGTTTCTGCCAACAGAAGTTTTTGCATGGCTCTACTTGCAGAAGAGACTAGGTTTTCTGTTTGATTAAAATGTGTACACTTTTCTGTCTGGCTGGATGAAAATTAAATAATTACAATTCTAAATCTAAAAGAAACTTTAATTATAATTTCCATAAGGTTCAAATTATGTGTATTTACCAGTATATTCAATACTTCCATCATGTGAAAGAAATAAGATTGTTATTTCATGTCAGCATTTGGCATAAGCCTGCCTAGACTGTTTTTTTCTTCCCTAAACTGGGGGAATACTGATGTATTGTGTCTGTCACTCTTGTCATGTCTTGTAATATCATACATTCTCAGTGGACTGATTTTTATTTTCCTACATTCTTCTTGTGCTCTTCTTGTTCAAGAATTTTTACCTATTTTCCTACTGCCTATCAAACTATCAAACAGCTGATAAGTCAGGTTCTGATATGATGTCTCTTATCACTGTGAGAGCTGAGAGCTGTTGAGGAGTTGTTTTGGTGAACTGAAGGTTCTTCTCATAATAATTATCAGAAGATGTATTGGACAATGTGGCCTGAACTGTCAGAGAGGGGAGGGAGGATTTTACTCTTTTAATTATCTGCTTCCCACCATTTCCTCAGAGCTAGCTTTAATTCAATTATACCAGTTTGATTCTTGTCCAATAAAAGTTTACATTAGAGAAGACTCTGGTGTTTTGCTTGACTGGGTTTTTTCAGCCGGGACATGACATTAAGCTATCTTTCTAAACAAATCCAATTCTGTTGAGGGGTCCTTAGCACTTACATCCCTCTGATAACCTCCAGAGGCGGTGAAGACTCAGGAGAAGATGGCCAAGATGGAGAAGCTGCCTGGAGCCAGGTCGGGATCGATCAGTGGGACTCTAACTGGGGCTGAGGGTGACTTCGTAACCCCACCAGCCTTGATAAGACCCAAAGAGTGAGTTGAATGGAAGGGGCCAGCTCCAGAGGGGATGGGCAGAGTAACAATGTTCAACCGGCCCAAAGTTGAGAACTGGAGAGAGGAGCTATGGAGAGCCATTGAAGCTGAACTCTGATTGTACTGCCCCCAGCCTGAGGAAGGCAGTGGGCTAGAGTGATGGAAGTGTGAAGCCCTCGGGTGGGTGACCCCTGAGGGTCAAAGGGAATGGTAAAAACCCTCATAGACTCTGATAACTTTCATTGCCTAATTAGTCAGGCCATGGTGCAGAAATTAGGGCTGCACATGATGACGCTTAAGAAGTCCATGAAGTTTGAACAAGTTGATGACTTGCTGATAGGAAGCAGAGTCAGTCTTACCTGACTGAGCTGGTTCAACTACAGCTGGGGAAGCACCTAGAGACTATTTGCTTTATGGTTACCCCAATGATGGCAGAGGACATGATCCTGGGCCCATCTTGGCTAGCCAAGATGGGATCACAGAATCTAGTGGGAGTGAGCCACAAGGAGAATGATTATAGGGAAGTGGGCCCTGGAACCCCTAGGCAAGTTAGAAGAACAACTTGGGGATTAGGAGGAGAGTGAAGGCCTACTGAGTGCAGCAAGAGAGCATCAGAGGAAGGGAAGGAGAAGCAATCCATCCCGAGGGAATACTTAGACCTCATGGAGGTGTTCAGCGAGAGGGAATGTGATGTCCTGCCCCACGAACTGTGCTATTGAAATCTTACCTGGGGCAAAACTCCCTAAACCAAAGATGACACCAATACAGTAGTACTTGGCAGGAGGTGGTGAGTTCTGTTGTCCCTGATACACAACGAGCCTCACAAGTTGTAAGCCTCACAAGGTGGCAAGAGAAGAAGAGGGGCTCATCTGCCATTGATGCATTTATGCAGCAGCTAAAGCAAAACTGCAAAGTGATGCCTGGTTTGTAGCCCACCATGAGTCAATTATGCCAGTTTGATTGTTGTCCAATAAAAGTTTACATTTGAGAAAGCAGTGATTCTGCCGTTTTGCTTGATTGGGCTTTTTCAGATGGGACTTGACTTCTGTGCAATGTACTTTGACCTGAGCTTGAGTGTGCCCTTTTGGTATTCTAATGGTGGTGGGTTAATCCTATTATGTTCTAAAGGTCATGTTCCTGTCCTTGGAGTCTTTATTTTTCTAATCCCATCTGCTCAAACCTTCTGTGGGGCTGTGGCCGAAGGCATTTTGCTTATGAATAGGTGGCCCAGTCTTTCTGAATAGGATTATCAAATCTGCATTCCTAAAAAAACTGGCCTGGTCAGTTTCTGTCTGAGGGAGACTGGTCAGAAAAGCCTTTTAAGATTTTTTCTCTATTATTTTTTTTTGGGAAAATATAATATTCTTTCTTTTTTTAATATCCCTCCAAATATTTCCTTCTCTGTGGGGGGAATGCTGATTTCCCACAAAACAAAACAGGAAGGTCATTTTATGCCATGACTAGAATATAGAACATTAGTGCAGCTGTGGGAAAAGGCCTTAGGTTTTCATTTTGATGTCAACAAGCAGACTTTTTCTCATTCTTTTATCTACATGCCAGATAGAAGTCATCTAGCTGTGATCAACTGATCTCAGATTACATACCGTAACAACACTTTCTGAATTTTAACTTTTGATTCAGCTATACTCAGACCAGAACTAGAATCTTGCTACATATTGTCAGCTATTCTTTTAAGTGTCAATGTTTCCTGAATAACTTCCATTTTATCTCATTCATAGCACACAAACTTTTTCCAGTAGTTTCTAAACATGTATAAATTGATATTGTAGCAAAACTTCCACTGTAACAAATAATTTTTCATTACATTTCATAGGTCCCTTGCCACCACTCTTAAGAATACATTTCACTGTGTAATAATCTACTAATCTCATTTAATCCAGAAGTGTAAACATTGCTGAAAAAATGTAAGTCAAAAAGAATTTGCATAACTGTATAATAATAATTAGTAGATAAAAATAATACAGAAATAATGCTTTATTACCATTAGAATTATACTGGCTGACATGACAACTCTTTCCTATAATGGTAAATATTGTCTTCGCTGAGGGCAATATTACTTTATCTAATTGCTTGATATAAATGTTTTATTTTAATGACCATTTACTCATTTAACTGAGTGTCTGTATTATGAAGGGCTGAAGTTTAAAGAGCTGAATTTTCTTAAATTGTAGAAAATGAGAAAGCACATTATTACAGATAGTGCTGAAAACATTTCTGGTTTTAAAGTGATTTGAGGCCTTATAAATGAAGTAATTTTAATTATCAAACACATTTCTAAATTTTGTTTCCTCATCTCAAGTACTTCAGGTGAAGAGGATCAGGATATTATATATCGTATATTAATAAATTGGTTAGCCTTTAAGATCCTGCAAGATTCAGGAATTTTTCTAGTCTGCTGTGTTATTCAGTACAGCTGATTTATCCCCAACTGCTACCTCAAACCAGTCAAAACCAAAACTGATGATGATATAATAAGTAATATTTATAGTTTACTGGTATTGCTATACATATAATTCCATTGGTATTACATAAATATCCTTATAAACTGAAAATGAAATCATATAGTGGTAGACAACAATATATAGTATTTTATTTCTAGACAAGATGGGCGGCCCAGTTATCATATATATATATATATAATCTTTGTTTTATTTAAAAGATATTATAATCAACTGGGAGACAAACTCTGCATCAAGTGGAAGATCAAACAGATTCCTGACTAGGGGATTAGTCGTTTTGGATCTAATTCTCACTAACAGAGATGAAATGATAGAATGTGTTGAAGCGACAGGAACCTTGGGAGGTCGTGATCATGCAATATTGGAATTCAACATTATGGAAGCATAAGCAATAGAACATAGTCAAAGTAGAGTCTTGGACTTCAAGAGAGCTAATTTCAATAAACTTAGAGAGGGATTGGGAAGGATTCCATGGATGAGAATCCTCGAGGGGAAAACAAACTCAAGAAGCTTGGGAAAATTTGAAAAGCAAGGTAATAGAAGCCCAGTCTAGCTCAATACCAACAAAGAGGAAAAGTAATAGCTCTCAAAATAAACCAGCATGGCTGCATAAAGAACTCTCTGATAAATTGAAAGATAAAAAGGACAAGTATAGAAAGTGGAAAGAGGGACACATAACTAAATCAGAATATCAACAAATAGCCCGAGCCTGCAAAGATGAAGTGAGGAAAGCGAATGCTCATAATGAACAAAGGCTTGCGACCAAAGTCAAAAATAATAAAAAAAGCTTCTTTCAACATGTAAAAAACAAGAAAAAAGTGAAGGAAATGATTGGTCCATTAGTGGGTGAAAGTGGCAAGAAGGTGACAAGCAATAGGGAGAAAGCAGAACTATTTAACTCGTTTTTTGCATCTGTCTTTACACAAAGGGAAAAAACAGACCAACTTATCCAAAATAGTGTCATAAAATTGGGTGCTGATTGCTGATGGCGGACCTACCGGATTTGGCTCCGTAGCTCCGCGGGGTCCTCGGCGGAGATGGGGAGCCTCTGGAGGGTCGGGGGTGCTCGGCGGCCTTGAGTTCGGTGAGAGGAGAAGGCTGGCGAGCGAAGAAGGCTGGCAACGGGCCGCACGACCACCTGGCTGTGGCTGGGTGGAGCCACGGGCGGAGAGATCTCGACGCGGCGGAAATTTGCGGCCTGGCGGCCTGGCGGCCTAGCGGCCCAATGTCCCAGAGACCCAGCGGCCCAGGGGGATGCGGCCCAGTGGCACAGCGGTACAACGGCCCGGAGGGCACACCGGCACAGCGGCACAGCGGCCCGGGCAGTACAGCGGCCCGGGTGAAGGACAAGGCCCAGCGGGAGATGCGACTCGGCGGGGAGTTTGCCCGGCGGCCTGGCGGTCCGGCCTGGTAGCCCAGGCAAAGGATGCGGCCTGGTGGCCTGGTCTAGCGGCCCGGGCGGGGGCCGTGGCCCAAAGGAGGAGTCTGCATGAGGGACGCGGCCTGATGGAAGACCCAGGGCTTGGCGGCGAGTGCCCGGTGTGGACCTGGGCTTGTGCGGTTGGGGCCTGGCGTGGACCTGGAGGCTGGTGCGGTTGGGGCCTGGCTGACTCTGACTTTGCAATTTCCCCCCCCCTACGGGGGTTAAGAAGAACAATAAACTGTTGCTGCTTTCTTGTTATCCATCTAAGCCCCTGACTAGGATTACCATCACGAGGACTTTCCCCCCTCCCCTACTCTGCTGCTGGACTTCCTGATGTACTCCAGGACTGTATTCCAGGAAGGAACTGCTGGCCCTGCGCGATTCCCCCATCGCGCAGGCATGGCCTAATACGATCTCAAGGGCCTGCCTTGATGAAGGGGTGTGGAACCCCGAGAGGTGGCATACAGCAACAGCAACTAGGGAACTAAGGAGAAGAAAATTGCGAGCCTTCTTAGAGGGGTGCTTTATTAAATTTTTAGGGGGTTCGGGGTTGGCCCGAGGGGACTTAGGGGAGCCCTCTCTGAGGCCAAGGCCAGTCCTGTCTGGGGGGCGCGGAACGGTGAGGGAGGAGACTGGGGGGTTAACAGAGG
>NW_015386750.1:450148-469134 GCF_001527695.2 Protobothrops mucrosquamatus
TGTGGGAGCTCCCACCCTCTGGAATGAACTACCCCCAGAGATCAGGGTGATCCCTGATCTCCCTTCCTTCCGCCGCGCCCTTAAGACATGGTTATTTCAGCTTGCAGGACTGGCCTAGGGGAAATTTTTAGCGGGGTTTTTAAAATAATTTTAAATTACTTAGGCCAATTGTTAATATTTGTCTTTTAATTATGTTTTAACTGTAGTATTTGGTATTTTGTAGTTGTTTTATCTGGTTGTTAGCCGCCCTGAGTCCGTAAGGAGAATGGCGGGATATAAATATAATAAACATAAACATAAACAACAAAAAACAGTATAAAAACACAAGTTAGGATAGGCAAGAAACAAACAACGAATTAGCGAACACCTAGAGGCAAACAAAATCACTACTAGAAGCCAACATGGGTTTGTCAAAAACAGATCATGCCAGACAAACCTTATTGCATTCTTTGACCAAGTGACAAAATTAGTGGATCAGAGGAATGCTGTGGATATAATTTACTTGGACTTCAGTAAGGCATTTGATAAAGTAGATCACAACCTACTGCTCGATAAGATAGAAAAATGTGGGTTAGACAGCATCACCACCAGATGGATTTGTAGCTGGCTGACTGGCCATACTCAGTGTGTGGTCCTCAATGGAACTGCATCTACATGGAGGCAAGTGTGTAGTGGGGTGCCCCAGGTCTCTGTTCTAGGCCCAGTGCTCTTAAACATCTTCATCAATGATTTGGATGAGGGGATAGATGGGGAACTCATCAAATTTGTGGATGACACCAAGCTGGCAGGAATAGCCAACACTCCAGAAGACAGGCTTAAGATACAGGAGGACCTGGACAGACTTGAACACTGGGCGCTAACAAAATGAAATTCAATGGTGAAAAAAGTAAGGTTCTACATTTAGGCAAGAAAAACCAAATGTACAGGTATAGTATAGGGGGTACCTTGCTCAATAGTAGCAACTGTGAGAGGGATCTCTGAGTCCTAGTGGACAATCACTTAAATATGAGCCAGCAGTGTGCTGCAGCTGCCAAAAAGCCAACACAGTACTGGGCTGCATTAACAGAGGGATAGAATCAAGATCACGTGAAGTATTAATACCACTTTACAAGGCCTTAGTAAGGTGACACTTGGAATACTGCATCCAGTTTTGATCACAACGATGTAAAAAAGATGCTGAGACTCTAGAAAGAGTACAGAGATGAGCAACAAAGATGATTAGGGGACTGGAGGCTAAAACATACAGTATAAGGAACGGTTGCTGGAATTGGGTATGTCTAGTTTAACGAAGAGAAGGACAATGTGGGACATGATAGCAGTGTTCCAATATCTCAGGGGCTGCCATAAAGAAGAGGAGTCACACTATTCTCCAAGGTGCCTGAAGGCAGAACAAGAAGCAACGGATGGAAACTAATCAAGGAGAGAAGCAACCTAGAACTAAGGAGAAATTTCCTTACAGTTAGAACAATTAATCAGTGGAACAACCTACCTCCAGAAGCAGTGAATGCTCCAACACTGGAAGTTTTTAAGAAGAGACTGGACAGCCATTTGTCCGAAATGGTATAGGGTTTCCTGCCTGAGCAGGGGGTTGGACTCGATGACCTCCAAGGTCCCTTCCAACTTTATTATTATTATTATTATTATTATTATTATTATTATTATTATTATTATTATTATTATTATTATTATTATTGTTGTTGTTGTTGTTGTTGTTGTTGTTGTTGTTGTTGTTGTTGTTGTTGTTGTTGTTGTTGTTGTTGTTGTATAACTAGGTACCAAGTTGTTTTCTTCAGCAATCTCCTATCAAAATGTTGGTTTTAATATACATGGTTAGCTGTGCAGAATTGTTAGGATGACATTGGCAACTGTATAAATTCTATTATATCAAAGAATGAAGTTCCTGAATGTTTTTAAATATGCCACAATCTTGAAAGCATTATATAACAAAAAATCTATGCAACATGCTAAGTTATTTCTTCTTTGCCTATATAGAGTCCTTGATGCTCTCTGAGCTTGTTTGTTCTCTTGCAGATGTTTCATTATCCAACTAAGTAACATCATCAGTGCAAGTGAGTATGGAGTTTGAGCCCTGTTTACATATAGTAGCTCTCTGGTTTTGTCCTTGATAGTTTCTTGATTAGGGTATTGATTTTTGTCTTGATTGATTGCTTAAGGTGTTAATGTCTGCTTATCTAGGGTTGACTGCTGGGTGTGCTCTGGCCTTTTGGTTTCTTTCTTGGACTTTATTATTATTATTTTTATTTCTTTACACTTTTACGTTAAACAGGAAATGATCCAAATGGAAATCATTATTGAGTTTAAACAATACAATTTTAAAGTTACCATATATTGGTTTAAGAAGAGTAGGGAACACACTAATAATAAGATTTTAAAAGATGTAAAATGGTTAAAACAATATAAGTTATATACAGTAGCAAGAGGCTATTTAACCTTATATTCCAAACATTTTCAGTCAGTTTTCTGCATTACTGCACTTGCTGCTATAAATCAGGACACCAAGCTATGCACAGTAGGCAAAATTATCCCTGTGCAGAAGGTTAAGACAAAGCCTATTTGCTTTCATGTTATCTGCAGTTTTATAGCTATAACCCATGCTCTGATTTTGTATCTTGCTTTCTAATCTCTGTGGATCTTCTCATATGATTTATCTAGTTTCATAAATCACTATGACATGCAAATACTATTAGGCTGCTGGCTATTCCTTCAAGCTTATTAACAACAACAGCAAATAAGCATAGATCTTATATGATGTGTGTATTATTAATACTGAAATTGTCCCTGCTATTTAGGAAATTCACAGTTTGTCTTGTGTCCATCAGCTACTTTTGGGGCCATCTTACCCATTCAATGTTTCTTTCCTTGATCAATCATTTATTCATTTATTTTATATGCTTGACTGTTTAACATGAGATTCAGAATGGTTAATAAAAAATATAAAATATAAAATAATAACTTAGAATGGAAATGCTTGGATGATGGGTCCTGGAGTATACCAATCTTACAAGATATTTTTAGATGGACAGAAGTAATTGACAGAAGTACAGTCTGTGCCATGAAGGGGATGGTAAAAGGGCAGCAGGGCAGGACTAAGGTAGGACTTCCCTCGGACCCTCCCTCTCCTATTTTCCTTCTTTCCTTTCTTCCTTCCTAAGTAAAGAGTGGTGGAAAAATATTTGAGATGAGGGAGGGAAAACAACAGGCAAGAAACACAGCTGTGGAGGTGTCACCCTTTGTGAGAAATGAAGAAATGCACCATCGCCTGGAAGTGGCCAGCACATGGTCCTCACCTACTTCACATATCTTGCTTGGTGGGCTCTGGGGGAGGGGATACTATGAGCAGCGTGAGAGTCAACGTTACCTGCACAATGCCGCCCAGCCCCCAGCCTGCCTGGTTTCAGTAAGCAGCAGGGCGCTCTCTTCACAGTGCCAAGAGGCTGAGCCAAATGGCACGAATCTGAAAAGAAGTGTGATGCCGCCCAGCCCTCAGCCTGCCTGGTCTTGGCAGGCAGCGGGGCGCTCACCTCACAGTGCCAAGAGGTTGAGCCGGGCGATGTGAAGCTTGCCAGCTTTGCACCTTGCTGCCTGCTGAAACTGGGCAGGCTGGGGGCTAGGCAGCATTGCACTTCTCATCAGTTTCACGCCACCTGGCTCAGCCTCTCGGCACTGTGAGAAAAGCACCCCGCTGCCTGCCGAAACCCGTCCCCCGGAACCCATCAAGCCGGATGTGAAGTAGGCGAGGACCATTTGCTGGCCACTTCCAGGTGATGGTGCATTTCTTCATTCCTCACAAAGGGTGACACCTTCCCAGCATGCACCCAGGGGGGGGGTCAAAGCGGCAGGGGCTGGTTCCTCCAGACAGTCTTGTGGAGCTAAGACTGAATGCGTTTCAGCATAGATGGTCACCACAAAATTGTACATTGGCTCCCAGCTGGCCTGGGCCAGGGCTAAGGCAGTGGGGGCCATTCCATCACTGTTTTCAGGATGGCTTCACAGGCCACATGAAACCACTTCGCGGGCCACATCCGTCCCCCGGGCCTTGTGTTTGACAGGTGTAATGAGGTGTGCCTATAATTATAGTGCATTCTAGATCAGCTGTCATTTTCAAGTAGTCTTATTGGAGACTTACATATATGTATGTATGTTGCAATAACCAAATATGAAGTGACTAGGGCATGACCAGTCATGAATAGGGCCTTTTGATCCTTGTATAGGTACAAAACAATTTCTTAACCATGGTTTCCACCTGCATTTTTAGCAAGAACTATGAATCAAGAAGGCAAATAAAATTGTAAACCTGTTTGTCTGTTAATGTAATGCTATACAGAAGAAAAGATGGAAAATAACCAGACTAAACAGCCACTTGATCTTGCTAGATTTGAGCCTAATTCTGATTATATCTAACTCAATGCCAAAAGATGATGTCACCTAGTGATTTCATGCTAATATGTCTATATAATGTGTAAATATTTAATAAAATTTATACTTCTATAGATTTGATTTGATTTGCAACCATATATGAAAGTTAGATACATTCTATCTTACAGTTTCTGCAACATAAGTTTCATAATAATTGAATGTAAATTACTCAGATACTCAAAGTCCTTGATCAAAATATTCATGACAAATTATTTCATATTGATTTTTCCCCCTACTGATACTGAGATGATTTGAAATGTTATAGCTATTTTTTAAGAAGAGGCAATTTTTCAGAGTATTCAGAGATATAGAATAGCACTCTTAAAAAGTGTTTTCTAGAGGCTTTTGGAAGATGGTAATGTTTTGTGTTATTGCCAAGAACACCATACCTATGAAGTCAAGCTTATTCTAGAAAGAGTTTGCCTTTCAATTACCCAAATACAGAGTGAAAGACAAGAGCATGATGCTTTATTTCTAAAACTACCACTTCTTTGCCCCATAATATTGATGGCATATTCTGATCAGCACATCATAAAAAAAATTGAGCAAAGTTTAATTAAATGGACAAATTTGCTCACTTGCACATTTTAGCAGGAAGCAGGCAAATGCACACACACATTGTTCATCTTATATATATTACATTGTATTTCAGTGTATTTAATCAGATAGTGAACAAGTAAATTGTGCATGAATAATTTATAGTTGGGGCTGTCTTTCACTGAGATATTTTTCTTTTTCCAGAGTCTGGAAATCATGGTAGTGTTTTCAAAATTTTATAAATAAGAATATTGAGAAGTTGATTTTCATACAGCTAGAACTTTGTGTAATTTTAGAACCTTGGTCTGTATAAAGAATGCCTAGTGTCTAGTACAATATGAAAACACTGCAAAGTGCTTCCAGACAAATATCAGTTTATCCAGTAAAGTACAGAGGCTAAAAGAGCAGATGATTTTCCAACCTAGGAAAAGTACGAAATAGTAGGAAGTGCAAGAATTCAGTGTCCTGAAAGTATACCAGGTTATAGTGTGTGAAGGTATAAACATTGGACCCAATGCCAAGGCATAGTAAAAGTAAATAATTTTATAGGCACACTCTCCTGTTGACTCAAGCATGAAAAGAAAGCACATTACTGGAAACATGAAACTGAACACTCACTGGATCTGCACATATGTGGTTGAGAATTCAGTACAAAAGTGATGATCCTGAATGCTACTGACAGAGATTTATAATTTCAAATTATTGTGAAAATGGGGACAAAGTCTCTGATAATTTATTTTATATAGGCTGACAAAAGTTTTGTCAGAAATAGAAATTAGAAACATCAGTCAAAAGCAGTATCCATCTTTTTCATCTTCCTTCCCATCCCTATAACATTCTGGTATTTTTTTTCCCACAAGACCTTTGAAAGAATTTGATTGGTTTATTTAATCACAATATCTTTGTTAATGTACTACCATCCCAAATATTTATGCACTGAATAAAACCATACCTGTAAAATTGTTCTTACTTTATGTATACTCTTAAAATATTGACAATCATCAAGTTCTTGAAATATGTGGTGTTTCTATTTCTTTCTTTTTATTCCAGGTAGATATTTATTTTATCATTTTAGTTCTGTACAGGCAAATAAGCATAGGTAGATAAACATAAGGTAAGAATGGGCGGTTATGATTCTCTCTCTCTCTCTCTCTCTCTCTCTCTCTCTCTCTCTCTCTCTCTCTCTGTGTGTGTGTGTGTGTAATTAATTAATTAATTTTTATTTATCACATTTTAAGATTACCCATCTCCACAGAGGGAATTGTGCAGTATACAATAAAACATTAAAAACATTGAAACAGTATATAGTAAGCAGAATTTAAAACATAATTATCATTATGTAACTATTTTGTAACTAAAAATATGTATGTTACAGAGATACAACTAAGCATGTTTCCACTTTCACATGAGCACATAGCACATGCTTTTTCCTGCCATGTCTCCCTGACTTTCTGTTCATTTGATCCCACTTCATACAATATTATCCACTTTTCAGTAGTATTTTCTTCCATTAACATCTGAGACAAGCCTCTATATAGGTATATAAAACCTTTGGCCTGTATTATCTTGGAGACTATTCAGGTTACTGGTAGTAGCTAGAAGTAGAAGCAACCATGGCAGAATAGGCATCAATACCAAAGACAGCAAATGTCATGGTTCTGAAATTCAACTTATTTAAAGAGGAATAAAGAACTCAGTAGTCCAGAAAAGTCCTATATCTCTGCTGAGCTGGTTATAGTATCATTATTTATAATTCAATACAGTCCTGTTTAGAGTCAAGTTTCAACAGTCATATTCTATTTTACACATTTTATTGTGGTAATTCGAAAGTTTGAGCTAGCATAATTTCATTTGATGAGTTTTCATGCAATAATAATAATTGAGACTTTTTGACCCAGATAATATGGTTATGCTCATGTTGTTCCATTACTATGAAAATTATTTTTGAAAAACAATGCCTATAAAATTGCAATTTTAATATGAATCTAATATTTGAACTAGAAGGCTAAAATAGAGTTATACATGGGCATTTTGTTATACTTGGCAACTCTTTCAAGGAGCCACATCTTTTCCTGGACTCACATGTGCATTGCATTAAGGGATTAATACAAATTAATTAAATGCATATTCTTTTATATTGTTACCACAGCTGTATTGCCTCCTGAATTCAAGCTAATTTTCCTGGGACCCAATAACTATTGTATAAACCCAAGAAAAAACGTGACTGGAGCTGCCAGCATATACCGTACCCATACTGCATCCAAAGTATTTTTATCCACTGAGTACTGTATTATTCAGTGCTCAGTTAGCTAGGACTAACAAATTTTAGATGAAAGCACTCAAACAGGCATCTAGTTTGGTAGTTTCAGTTAAGCAGAACATGTTTTCAAAACCATTGGTAATATAGGCATATCATGATCTTTGATTCTTAGGTAAATTCAACTTGGCTGTTATAACCTTGAAAATCCTAATCTTTGGGGATTAAGAGTTCAACTGTTCCTACAGTTATTTGCATAAATTAGAAAGAAATAGATGTTTCACTCTGAAACTTGTGGGGGATGGGGAACTCCACACAAAAGTGAACTTTTCATGGCATTTCCATGTTGTAAGCAAAAGTAAACAAGAGATGTGAATGTTATATGGATGCAATGCAGTTTGCTTATTGAGGTATGGAACTGACTTTATTTGCTTTGTTGGTATATTTTGTGTCACCCTGATGGCTTGCCTGGCAACTTCAGTTCACTTCACTTTACTTCACTTTAAGAAGAAACTTCAAAAGAGCCCTTTATAAGAAACTCATCAAAGAGCCTTTTGAAGTTTACTCAGTCCTATTGAGGAACTCCTTAGTGCTTGAGGCTTTCTAGTTTCATCTCTTTTAGGTTTCCGTTACATAGTGATGTGGCTTTTTCTATGACTTTTGCTCAATTTGTTTATTTTTAAACAAACCTCTAATAGTCATATGATTTAAATATATTACAATTCAAGTCAAATATCTTGGTAATGATTGTATTTTAGTTATTTTGAACATCTAGAATGCTTTTTAGCATAAAATAGCTGCAAAGGGATCATAAATAAATGAATAACCTTTCAAAGCTAAATAATTTAAACTAGAAAAAAGGTTTAAAGTGATTGCATTTACAGGTGTTCTATGTGTTTAGTAATGAAGTGAAATGCCATAGAGTAGAAGCACATAACACGGGAACATGGGCTGGGAAGCTTAGCTAATACAGATATTCTTCATACTGCTATGGGATTGTAATGCTCCATTTCCAGCGCAGTAGAGCAGGGTAACATTAAGTTGCCATGAAAATAAGCATTTTCAGAAAGTGAGTATACGTATGTGAATAATAGTGTGCTGAAATCTTGTCCAACTTCCCCAAAGTTACCTTTTCCTTTGTGCTTCTTGTTTTATATAATTCTCAGAAAGCTATCTTTTAACTGACTTTTGAGTTTATTTTGGTAAATATGGTCCTATAATTAAGAAGACAGCAGACCTACATTTATGTTACAGACTTTGGCTGTCATTTAAAAAACCCAGAAAATTATATTTACTGCATTATTTCTTTTTTACTGTAAAAGGAGAGAATTTTGTACAATATCACATTATATTCTATGCATACTGTATGCCTCAGCTATTTTTTAACTTTTTTGTTCTTGCATATTATTTGTCTTGGAGCAGAAATTAGATGAGGCAGAAATTATTTATATTTGATCTTGAAAAATGGGGTGAACCAACAATGGGATGGGGTTTTTTTCCCCAATATTCTCTACAAGGCAGAACTATAGGTTGATCTTGTTTCATAATTTTAAAAATATTTGTCCTGTCAAATTCCATGAAGATATATTTCATTGGATCTTAAATAAAAGTCAGGGAAACATAGTCTATTGCAGAGATTCCCAACCTTTTGGGCACCAGGGACCGGTGCCATGGAGAAAGGTTTTCTGCAGACCAGAGGGGGTGTGGTTTTGAATACTGCCTGCATCCTGAGGATGGAGCTTTGCTTTTTGTGCGGCCCGCTTGCTGGCATGCTGCGAACGGTGCCAGTCCACGGACCAGGGGTTGGGGACCCCTGGTCTATTGGAAAGGTAATTGAGTAGTGACAGGCTGAATAGTTGGACACATTTTTCAGCTACTTTATAACAAAGTCTCAAAGTTAATATCTTCATTAGGACTACAGCAAAATATCACAAAACAGTATAAATGTTTTGATATTACAAAAATAAAGAAATGCAGAAAAATCATGAAAGTTAAAATCTGGATGACTTGTTTCTGTTTCTGTAATGAGGTCTGCTGTCCAAAATAAGCCTCTAGGTGGAGATTGCAGATGTAGTGTTAGGTCTTATTGGTGTCAGGATGTACCTAACATTAAGGAACAAAGAATATTGGTTGATTTTTTCCATATTGGTTGATTCTTCCCATGGGATTCATTAACTTTTTTGAAAAAAAAAGTGATTTCTTTTCTGTTAAGAAATGTGCTGAGCAAAATGTCAGTTCATACCTGTCCGTCTGCTAATGATGAACGTGCCTGCTACTTTTAGCTGAATAACTCTCTACTTCTCCAGTTTTCTCTTTAATTAAAATATGTTACAGTTTCTTCTTGAAAAACCCACAAAACATGGGTTCCTGCACATTTATCCGTTTAGCTGAATCCATATGTGGTCTGCATACTATTGTAAATGTTCTGTTGGATTCTCTTTTTTAAGATACAGAAATCATACATTACTGTGGGAAAGATACTACATACAAAAACAAATATCTGGCAAGAGGCTTGCATTCAGAAGTCTTAGTGAAGTAGTGGAAATAAAACAAAATAGCTTTACATGGATTCTATTTACTATTTCATAGAAATGTGTAAAGATCATTGTCAAAGAGATGAGCATGATGATAATGCAAATGTGTTTGCCTATAACATCTAAAAACGAGGAAATATGTTGCCAAGGTTGGAGAACAATCTGCAAGCACAGTTGACACAAGCCCATTCAAATAAAATATGTCTATTCATTTAAAGCTCTTATGGTATATGAAAAAAAAAAATCTTATCCACTATTACTGTAAATGAAATATTTCAAGCCAGTGATTTGCAGTGCCAATAAGGCAGTTCTAGTTATAACATAAAGGTCAGCAACTATAAATTATAATTATCTTTTAAAATGACATATGGAAGAAAAGTTACTTAATAGAAAACACACTGGAAATGATATATTTAACAATTAAGTGACATCTAAAGATAAACTGAAGCTTTTCATAGAGAGCATTATTTCTAATACAAGTATTTTAAAGATTCTTTTCAGCAGATAAACTCATGGAATACTGCTAAGACAGTGTACAGTTCAAGATAGGAGTTTCATAAAAGTATGTAGTTTTATAAACTGTAGTTCCCTCTTGAACAAGATCCTTTTAGAACATTTTGAGCTGCTGTAGGACACATTCTCCCAGAAATATTTATTGGAAATAGTTGCAAATGAGGTTGAGGCAAACAAATAAAGTGTGAATTAAAAATAACATCTTAGAAAATTGTGAGGAGAGAATTCAACAGTATATATGTATACATAGCATTTTTATCAGTTTATATGAAGTTGTCTTTGGATGAATCCTTAGAAAAGGAACTCAGTGAAGCAGGTAGGGCTAGATGCATGTGATTAGTACAAAGTTACTCATGACTAAGAGAGGAATCTAAGTATGGCTTTTTTGACTGAAATCAAACATCTTAATCAATGTAGCAACAACTCCTTTGGTAGAGAGAGTCATAGAGAGAAAATGTCAAATTAGAATACAATATTTAAATATTCCTCCCATTTATTAGCCTAGATACTTACATAAACTTCAGAAATTTATTTCTGAATTTCCTTACTAAGCTGACATGTAAGAAAAAAAAAACATCTAGGGTGATGATAAAGTTTCCTGGAGAGAATCTATCTATGTGGTTGCCAAAAGTTAACACCACCTTGATGGCATTTAGTCAGTCAAAAATTCTGTTCCCAAGGACATTTGGTTAATCCAGGCAATATCTTTATGTGTGTATGTCTACGTGTCTCTATGTGTATACCCAAGGGCTAATGAGTTTTAATCCCTTGTAGTTATTGTCAGTGTACTTATTGTGCTAATTCTCATAACCTGTAATTCACCCACAGAATTTTTGTTATCAAATGAATTAAAAAATAATATAAATGCAATTAGACAATACTTGGAATCATAATTATACAGTTATTCTATCAAATAATATGATTTGACATGAATTCTATCAATTAGTTTATGGAAACCATAACGCTGCTTTGTTCTGAAATTCTTCTTTTGTTCTGAATCATTTTGAGATAGTCATGTTTTACTAAAGGCCTAGAATGAGTGCTTGTGAGTATTCCATATACAGTGTATGCACATGTATATGTTTGCATAGATAATTAAGATTTGGTAAGGCATCAGTATGATCTGCTTCAGAATAATCCCACTTCAGATATTTCCAGATCTGTTTGTATTTTAATGCCATTTACATTTCACAATCTTAGTTGAAATACATAAAAATTTCATTTAAAACTTCAAATATGACTACACAGAAGTAGGAGAAATGGTTTTGGGGTGAAGGAAAGCTAAGGAAAACTCCATTTCAGCTCTATGTGAAAGACCTCTATGTGCGATTCATTATTTATATCACACACAATTCATTGGTGCCCTCAGGGACCTTTGTTTTCATTATACAAATATATCAATTCACTGTTCATCCAGAATAAAATTGTT
Source organism: Protobothrops mucrosquamatus (assembly GCF_001527695.2). Lineage (NCBI taxonomy): Eukaryota > Metazoa > Chordata > Lepidosauria > Squamata > Viperidae > Protobothrops > Protobothrops mucrosquamatus. Next base: position 461,856 of record NW_015386750.1, read on the forward strand.
CAGTTTCTATTTGTGGTCTGATGACTACTACCTGTAAATAGTATAAATAAAAGTAGCCCCAGGACACAATACAATATATTTATAAAAGAATGGCAATTTTTGGTCATAAAACAATATAAAAATAGGGAAGACTTTTTTCCACATCTTCATCCTCCTCTTGTATGTCAAATATGAACAAGATAGCTGATAAACAATTTATACTGCTGGAGCTGAGATTGTCATTTTTAGAATGAGTTGAAACTGTATGGTACTTTCATTCCAACAGCCAAATGATTGGTCACAGTTTGAGAGATGGAAGTTATTTTCTGGGAGAATTGTCTGTGCCTGTACACAACTTTTTTTTTTCTTTTAAAGATGTACATTTTGAAAAACTTCAAATAAAGAGGCTAAGACCTCCTATATAAATCTCATTGGTTATGCATTGCATCTCTGAGAGAAGCGTGAAAAATTAGATGTAATACCTATTAGCAACTTTTTTTCCAATTGAAACTGGTACAAAATTTGGAAATATGCTTATATAGTCTTTAATTTTAGTTTTAATACTATATAAGCATATTTTCAAATTATTTTACATTTTGTACAACAATAATATGAATTGTAAACCTGAGATAATCTTGATAATTCTTATATGATGTAATAAATATTAATATAGGAATTGAAATCCTTGCCAGTAGTTCTAACAAAGTGTGATTTTTACTAGCAGAGACACTGAAGATGTATTTTCTGCCCTGCACATGAAACTGTGAATAATGACATTTCCTTACATTATTATACTATTGCACAGAACAGAGTGTGCTTTATGTTTCTAATAATAGCAAGATAGTGCTTTACAATCAGAATAAGGTCTTTTTGGGGTGGTTTAGTTTAGACCAGTGATGGCGAACCTTTTAGAGACCGAGTGCCCAAACTGCAACCCAAAACCCACTTATGCATCGTTGAGTGCCGGATGGGTGTGGCCCATTGGCTGAGTGTGGCCCATTGGGTGGGCGTGGCTGCGATGGTAACGGCAGACTGGGTGGGACTAAAAAGTTCAATCAATCAATTCCAACTTTGCAAGATCTTTTTTTTTCCTGCGAGAAGTTGAAATTGACTGATTGATTGAACCTTTTTTTTTTTTGCACATGGCAGCGGAGGCCTAAAGCGAAAAGGTTTTATAAAATCCAGCTGAAAGCCTAGGACTGGGGCGACGGCGCGCGTGCCCACAGAGAGGGCTCTGCGTGCCGCCTCTGGCACCTGTGGCATAGGTTCGCCACCACTGGTTTAGACAATTATTTCTTTGGGATGATCTGAGGGTTTTTAACCCTGTGCAGAAGGTTGGACTAAAAAACAAAAACAAAAAACAAAAAAAACTTCATAGTCCCTCTGAGTCCTATGATTATATGATTGTAAATGCACATTTATATTATAACAGCAATAATAATGGCACTTAGATTTATATACCATTTCATAATGCTTTACAGCACTCTTTAAGTGGTTTACAGAGTTTACAGAGTCAGGTTATTGCCTCCCAAAATCTGGATCCTCATTTTATCGACCTCAGAAGAATGGAAGGCCAATCTATCTTGAGCCAGTCAGGATCAAACTCCCGGCTATGGACAGAATTAGCCTGCAATTAGCCTGCATTCTAACCACTGTGCCACCACAGTGCAATAATATTTCTTTGACATCAAAATCACATACTAAAATATAGGAAAAAAACAAGATCATATCTTGCAAATTGCAATAAATGTTTATGATTGATCTATTTTTGAGAACAGTTCTTAAGAAAATAGGAATCCTTTCATTTTCATATCTACTGAATCTTTTGATAAATATCTTTTCCATAAAGCAAGGCACATTCAATGGAGAAAGGAAAATTAAAACATAACATTTTAAAAACGCATTGTGAACTTTTGGCAAAGAAGTGTACACTCTTTCTAATGCTTTATTTATGTCATTCTTTGTTATGATTAATATTCTGATCATTCTTTGAACAGATCTCAAAATCCACAGCACCAAATTTAAAGAGAAGAAACAGAAGACTTCTAGATGATAGGAAAGGCTATTCCTTACCAAAAGTTAAAGAGGAAAACAGGCTTCCGTTGTAAGCCTCACACTTCTATTTATTATGAAAATGAATGATAATAAAATTTGGGTTCATTTTTTACTTTGTATAGAAGCTGCATGTAGAATGCTGTGAGGCATTTCTAATAAATGATGACATATAATGAATGGATTTCTTCTGTGTTGGATTCAATCTGGATCCAATGCATTTACTGTAGATATAAATATGAGTTTATTAAATGACCAATCCATAGATACTCTTTTCCTACAACAATACTATGAAATGCATATCCTTTCCAAAGTTGTGGATCACCTTTGTTAAAATAATATATCATTTTGAGTCAATTTTTGGAACTATTTATAAAAAAGGCTTTCAGAATTCAAAAGAAGAAAAGATTTCAAACTATCTAAGACCTTCAGATGTATTCTTCAGAAGTTACTATAATATGGTAGCAAATATTTTTCTCTATTGAGTCATGCTTAAAAGGAAATTATTAATGCTTTTACTTTTGACAAAAGACCTAAGATTGTTTCTTAAAAAACTATGATTTGTGTAAGTTTTCTTGGATAAAGACAAACAGAACCAGTTTCAAAAAGAAAGCCGTTCTATTTGCTATAAAATTCATTTTGAAGTTCTTCTATCATAAGTGCATGCTCAGAAACTGTAATAGTTCTACTTTTTCATCTTTAAAATCTACAGTGGCCTTCCTTCCTTCCTTCCTTCCTTCCTTCCTTCCTTCCTTCCTTCCTTCCTTCCTTCCTTCCTTCCTTCCTCTTTATAAAATAATGCCTAAATAAACAGAATGTGTTTGTGAATGTGTGGAGAAGGTGGGTGGGTAAACAACAGACAAGTAGTCTGATATAGTGGAATGAGAAAAGGAAATAGATTGTGTACACTGGATTAGCAATAGGGTGGCCCAAGTTTTTAAATGCAGAGTTCAGGGAGATGAGTTTGACTCAGTTCTTTTATCTCAACTTTCCACTGGGAAGTTGAAAAACATTTATTTTCTATTCAGTACTGGAGTAGTGTGATAGATTTCCGTATATAACTTTCAGTGAAGAAGCCTTAAATCTCTTCTCTTCTCTTCTCTTCTCTTCTTTTCCTCTTCTCGTCTCGTCTCATCTCATCTCATCTCGTTTCTCTCACACACATTATCACACAACTATTATGATTTGCTTATTTGAATAACAAGTTTGCACTTTGCTTTGTTAGGGAGAAAATTCCTTTTCTCTTTTGTGTTAAATACAAAAATGTGGCATGCATGCTCTTGCAAAACCTCCTTTTCCTTCTGTGCATTTGGATACTGGTTTTCCCTTCATTCGGTTTCTTCTGACCATAATCTGTGTTTATATTTAGATATATCCAACTGCATTATCCATATTGTGATTTATAAGATACATTTTGGATCAAGTACAGAGCTGCAAAAAGAACAGCAAAAAATTTAAGGGCTAGGGTTATGACATATTATATATAAAGATAACCATCTTTTATAATGAAGTTGCATGTCTCTTCCATTTTTTTACATTATGCTTTTTTTAGGTTTTCTGTATAACATTTAATTTAGCTTCTGTGTGATATTGTGATGTAAGCATCCAAAGGGAAATTGTAGATCAGTCGTTTGCTAAACTTATAACATATAGGTATTGCTTCCATAATAGCCCAGGGTTAAGCTCCAGAACTCTCCAGGAATGTTAATGATTGACATACCTATCCATGAACTGTTGCTGCCACTGTAAATTAGAATGTGCTGCTGAGCATGTGCTGGCTGCACTTACTCTTTGACTGATAGCCAGGATCTTCTTCCGTGTCAAATTTATACCTTGTATTTCTTTCAGGAACTGAAGGCAGTGTATGTACTGCAGCACCCTCTCATCCAGGTTTTCTCTACTACATCAATCTTGTGAGGTAGGTTGTCCCGAAAGGGAGTGACTGGCACAAAATCCACTTCCAAATGGACATTAATAGAACTAAGTAGTTTGTAACATACATACATATATGAATGCTTTTTGAACACCCTGTCGGCCCAAATATGGGGGAGACTTCTGCAACACTTCTGCTTAACATGCAGACAGCCCAGGTTCGAATCTCAGCAAGGGTATGTTTGGCTGATGAAAACCTAATAAGGTTAGAAATAGCTATCCCAGTACTCCCTTAATTCTTTGTTAGCAATCCAAATTTTGAAAAACGCATATGATGTCGCAGTTAAGCGACTGCTGCCTGTGGATGGCTCTGGATTGAGCTGATACAGGCAAAAGACTTCTCTCCCCCATATTTGGGCCGACAGGGTGTTCAAAAAGCATTCATCCTCTTCCCCTGTCTCTTGTAGCTAACAAAGTGAGAAAGAGCCTGTGGCCTAGGGGCAACACTTCTGCTTAACATGCAGACAGCCCAGGTTCGAATCTCAGCAAAGGTATGTCTGGCTGATGAAAACCTAATAAGGTTAGAAATAGCTATCCCAGTACTCCCTTAATTCTTTGTTAGCAATCCAAATTTTGAAAAACACATACATATATGTATATATATACACACACACATGTTGGCACAGAGCTGTGGTGGCACAGTGGTTAGAATGCAGTATTGCAGGCTAATTCTGCTGACTGCCAGCAGTTTGATTCTAACCAGCTCAGCCTTCCAGTAAAACGAAGACTCAGATTTTGGGGGGCTATAAAACACTATTGCTATTGCACTATATATATATAGTGTTGTGTGTGATGTGATTCCTCGCCTCTCCCATGGATCTGGCAGCCAAGTCTGAGGAATCAGATGAGGAGATGCCTGGGTTCACACTGGAGTCTGTGAAAAGCTCTGAGGACTCAGACCAGATGTGGAACCAGGCCCGTGTACTCATGCTCAGGCAGAGACAGAGCTGTTTGGGGGGCTGGAACTAAGCGATGAAAAGGAACAGCTGGGGCCAGTCCCAGATGCCTGGATGTGCAGAGAGGAGAGGCAAGCAAGACAATGGAGGGTGGTGGGGCAGCTCCATAGGCAAAGTAAAAGACACTAAGAAGCCACACCCTGGCTGGACTATAAAAAGGAGAGGTGTGGGAGGTGCTGGTTGCCAAAGGCAACCATTCATGCTACAGCTTTATGCTTCTGTTGTTGGATTTCTTGCTTCAGGATTCTTGGAGATTTAACCAGGTTTGTCGGATTTCTGTGTGGCTGAGTGACTTGAACCTTGAGCATTCCCGCTGAGAACTCAGAGACTGATCTTGTCCATTTTATCAGGTAAAGGATTGGTTGGAGTTTGTTCCATAAAAGCTGTGTCAAAATAAAAGGGGTTTTTTATTACAAAGTCCTGCCTTGTTCAATGAAAAGGGGTTTTCCTCACAAGTAAGCGGTTGAACAGTACTCACGTAGGCTGGGTCAGAACAGTATGTAATATTTTTATTACAATAAATTGAGAAGTTTAACAGTGTAGGGACCAAACTTAGGGTCACTGCTAATGAATTCTACATAGCGTGGAAGTGTGGAAATTATTGTCAGTTGGTTACTTTTTGCCTATACTCCCTGCCGTATGAATTAATGAAGTAATTAGCTTAACTGCATTTGATAAGAAAAAATCATAATAATACAGAAAAATCTGACAAAGAAAATCCTATTTCAAAGTACTATGCTGCAATTCAGAGAATTAGAATCATAAGCAGAGATAGTAAAGTTATGAGTCCCTTAAGTAAAATTCATCAAAAGATGTATTGAAGTAAATGTGCAAGCCAAAATAAAATCAGCTATTCTACCTATAAATGCAAAAACCAAAATAAATAGATTTTAAGTATTCTTTAAATTATTTATCTGCACAAACTATACCTATTATTATAGCTGGCTAGTCAGCATAAATTAATTTTCTTTTAATCTCAGAAGATAAAGAAAAGTTTGTTGTGTTCTGCATTTTTAAAAACCTTCTTGGGTGAACAAGTATGCCTTTTCGACAATGAAAATGACTAAAATAGGAGTAATCACTCCAGAGTTATTACTAGAGGGTTTTTAATTTGTTCTCTTCATAAATATTTCATTGCTGACTTTAATTTCATTTTGTCTGAATTCACATGGAGATAGCCACAGCACACCAATTTCTCAGAATTAAAAAGAAAAGAGAAGACAAGAAACAGCCTGCCTTTACAGCTTGAATAAACTTATTTAGACTTTCAGAAATTAAGTACATTGTATTTTAAATATTTTAGATTTGCATTTTGTATTATTGACTTAGAATTTGGCATCTGGCTATATAAAATGCATGCTGCAATAATCATTGTTTTGAATCTGCCTAAAGAAAATTAGCACATTTAAAATCCAATTTAATGCTCTGATATATTTACATTATTTAACAGTTCCATAAAGAAAAATGTTCATATGAAGAGTAGAATGGTGAAGTTTCCAATCATTCTTTCTTCCCAAGATATTAACATGATGTAGCAAATTGCTAAAAGTAGCAAAGTATTTTCTGTTATTTAAATAAATTGGAAAATAATGAAAAGATCTATATTAGGAAAACAATGCTGGCAAGCCATAAGAAAAAGAAGTGACATGGAACCAATCCTAAACTACACACACACACACACACACACACACACACACACACACACACACACACATGTTTTCGTAGATTTTCACACAAAACTCAGGATATCACTACACTAGATCTCAGGAAGTAATCACACAACCCATTACTCAGGTCGTTATAACACAAAAGGCTAATGGGCACACAGCCAACACCTCAACTACTCAGGATGTTATGAAACAGCTGAACATTCCACAAACAATAGCTCCCACACAGCCAACCAATCCACCTACAGCAACTAACCCAGCACTCCACACACCCCCACCAATATTTACAGAGAGACGGCAGCTCCGATCACACTTTGCTTGCACAAGCAGGAAGCCGAAGACCCCAGCCTGAAGATGATGAGTGGGACCTCGTCGAAACGTCGCCAAGATACTCTCAGTCTTACATGGGAAAAGACCCAAATACGCCAAGACCTGCATATATATATATATATATATCATTTAAAACTCTAAAAATTTTAAAAGCTGGAGGTTGTCTCCTGGGTAAATTCATATCTAAAGAATCACAACCGTGAGACCACCAGGAGATAAAAAACTATAATCAGTTTATTTACAATTAAAAGCACCTAGCTTTCGCCGGCCTCCTGCCGGCTTCGTCAGGGTGGCTAACCATCAGTGGGTGGCTGTTTTTATGGGAGTGGTGCCTTTTGCACCCGGCTCCTCGATCTCGTGACC